>NC_056741.1:191716366-191731366 GCF_019279795.1 Protopterus annectens | reverse complement strand
ACAGGATTTCCTACACAGTTATATTATGTAGCACAGTGTGGGTGACAGTGATCAGTGATATCTTATTATTCAGAGCATCTGCAACACTCAGAATTCCATACAATGCCAGAGTAAACAGTACCAGTACAGGGTATCAAGCTTTTATTTCTCAGCACAGTGTTCGTATCTGATGGACCTGTGGGAGCAATGTTTGTTAGCACTACCTGAATGTTGTCACACAAAGTACCAGATTTCACATTAGTATTCTGCACATATCTCTCACTCTGTTACTGTACACACTCTGGTCACAGCTTGACAACATGGGGGTGTAGATAGGACAATAGTCCTTTAAGATCTCCCCCTCTAAGATCCATGGTAATACTGTCAATAATACTATTAGGATAGTATTATTGGCATTATTACCATGGATCTTAGAGGGGGAGATCTTAAAGGACTATTGTCCTATAAAGAAACCTGGTGGCAACTATTGACTGACGCCTCAAATGCACCAGGATTAAATGACTTTATAAGCATTAAACCAATGCTATAAAGTACAAAAATAAAAATAATAATATTACTAATGTTTTTAACCATATATCATACTTATTTCTTTTGACAGTTATAAGTTAATAATTTTTAGATGTATGAAATTAAGTTATTTATATGATATATATTATTTTCATTATTTATTTGAATCTTATGAATTGTAGTGATTTTGTATGGGATTTTTAATATAATAGATTATATATTTAATATTTAAAAGTCAGAATGAATGTATTAAGTCTACTACTTATATATAGGATATAGAAAGATGTACACTGAGTATACCACTTTAAATTGTGCAATTTTGGTGCCAAAGAAGTTATTTAAACCTGTGTTGTGTTAATGGATTTGTATGGAGTTCTGAAGAAGTTCGCAATTTGAGCGAGTGAAAGCGCTTAACTTTGGACAATAAAAACAGCTTTTTTTACTTTTTGCTTCCTTGCCTTGTATACACCAGCGTGTCAAGACACAGGGGACCAGCGTTTCATATTTGTTTCTATTTGTACATTCTAAATGCTGAGTAGAGTATACACATACAGTCCAGCAGTTAGACCTTTATTGTCAGGCTATTATGCTTTTATTTACATACAAACTATATGAGACTCTTCCTGCCATATTCTCCGGTGTATTAAGTACTTGCATGAAACAATACAGGTTTTATACTTGCAATTAATTTACTAATACTTTTAGATTTATTTCCTATGACAGTACATGCAAGAGTATTACTAACCTGCCTCACATCCCAAACTCTCCAGGCAACAGCCATGGGCCTCCTAGTTTGCGGCCCACTCACTTGCTGCTGTGAAGGACATAAAAGGAATATTTAGCCATTCATATCCATAATATACATGAGCTGGCAATTATTAAACAGGTAGTGGAGTGATACTTACACACAACTGGGGCATCCCCTGTCGTCCTAAGCTCTTGGATCCACTGTTCCAAGAAATCCCCCTTTCTCCGCTTCAGGTTGGCATAGTGATACCTGCCCTGGTCACCAGTTTGGGGTATGCCAGTGGCACTGGTGAGGTTGTGGGCGAGACAGTCCCAGGCATCCGCCTTATATTGGGAACCCTGGTACTGGCCCTGCAGCAGTCTCTACTCATGGTCTTTGATAAGGAGTCCTGCCATGACTCTGGACTCCAGGATGACCCAGCGCTGCACCCAGAAGTGCACTCCCTCTCCCCTTTCTGCCATGATGCCTGTAAGGGGAAGATACAACCAGTTATGAGATGTACTCCTGCCTGTTGGGTTTAAGTAGGACCAAATTCCCACACTTTGCCATGATTGGCCAGTTTTGAAAAGGCTAAGATATGGGCAAACCTGCTTACCTAAGGTTGGCATTGTTTAAAGGGGTATACTACTGGGCACATTGACTTATCTGGCCTAGACATTGCTTACACTTCCTAAGCTGGCCTGTGCAATGCTTAGCATTGCTTAAAATTGACTTTGCATTATATTTGCTTTTTTGGCACTGATTTATTATTCATTACATCTTATATATATATGTCTGGTATCCATGATTCATGTGTACGTACACTGTATGGGGTCCTTGTGTTTAGTATGGGATTTCAACACTCTGCTACATTTACACCTCACATCTGACCTTACTTCAGTACTCCAGTTCACATATTTATGTTATGTAGTAGGTTATAGAAAATATGACTGTATAATGATTCCTTTCACATGTTCAGTTTGATTTTACTATAGTGAGGGTTTGTTTGGTGATACCTCAATCTTATGTACTGCTGTGATGGCTTGGTGGTTAACTACTGTGACTATTGTAGGGTCCTGGGTTCAAGACCTACAAGGCTGTTCATTTTGTTGCTGGGCAGAACAGTGGCTGTTGGATACAGAGTGATTAAATCACTTTTAAGCACTTGTAAGTGGGTTTGCACAGGTTTGCATGAGGGTAAGCTATGCTAACCTTTGGTGAAATATGCTTATAGAGAGTTAGCTTCAATATTGCTTAGCCTGTGTGCGCATTGCTTACCCCTGTGTAAACGGGCTTAAACCTGCTTACTAGTTCTCACATATGCTTACTCCTGCTTACTACTGCTTAATACTGCTTACATTTGCTTACTAGTGCTTACTCCCACTTACCACTGCACTAATTTAGACAGTAATGTCTAATGGTTCTTGGGAAGGTGGGGGATTTGGAACCTGTATGGAATTATCATTCATTACACATTGTACCTTCCATTTGTATCCATGATTCCTGTGTACATATACTGTATGGGGCATATGTGATTATCTGTGGACTTTGCAACATTAGGACACTGACACCTCACATCTGCATGTAATGCAGTACTTCAGTTCACAAATATATGTTATTTAGTAGGTTATGCAACTAAAATATTGGTTATAACGTGATTTGTCATGGCAAATGGAATGTGTTGCAGTGGAACTCGAACTAGGAATGCCTGCTCGCAAAGCGAATGCTCTGCCCACAATACTATTGCTATACTGTTTCATTTGCATATATCTTCCTTGTTATCCTCTTCTGCCATTTAAGCTGCATTAACCATAGCTAAGCGATGGGCAAACCCGCGCACCTATGGTTAGATTTAATCAGATTCATAAATGAAAAATGGTATGTTTATTTTGTTTGTATTTACTATTGCTGTTGTACACATGGGGGGATGTTGCTAGGGGTATGCGGACACCTATGAGTGGTCTCGCTCATTCTTTTGGTCTTTCTGCTGTTCTTTATTGTGGGGGTGTGTATATTCTGAGAGCTCTGCTCTCAGACATGCCCCCTGCATTCTTACACACTGCATGTAAGATTTGGAGCTCAGGCAGCATGCCTTCATTAATATTTATGGCTCGCTGCCATCCTGCTCCTAAATGGCCGCTTCCATGCAGGACTAAACTAGTCCTGCATGGAAGATTAGTAAATCTAAGGGTAGATCTTTGCATGTTCGGAAGTGAGAATGATGATAGCTAAGTCATCGAAAGGGGAATTTATGGAAGATTAAACAGAAAGAGGAACGATGATCTGAACACAATCTATTGAGAAAGCATGTGCAATGGTTGGGATGTGGTCATAAAGGGGCTGTTCAGCAATGTCTAGAACAATCAAGCAAACATGCAAAAGTGAGTGATGAAATGGGTGAAGCTGTAATTGTAGTGAATTAGGAGGGGTAGGACCGAGCAGAGATGTAGGGATTACCAGAGATAAGATACACTGAGCCATTACAGAGTTAAACTTCTGAACAGTCAAGAACTGGGGACACAGAGTACCCCAAATTCTGCAGATTGTACTTAACACAGTGTGAAAGGGAGCAATATTGGGGGAAGAAATAATGCAGGCCAAATTATTTGGTGTGTTATAGTTATGTACGAAGTGATGATGAGTAGGAATGCAAAGGCATTTTCTATTTATTTTAATAAGATAGAAAGGTCAGGTAGTTGTGTTATATATACCATGGCAACTATGTTGTGTAATTTGGAAGGAAAATGTGAAATGAACATATCTGAATATATCAATGTTAAATGGTATTGGAGGAAAGCATTGTTACATATACAACAATTAAATTATAAAAATAATAAAATAAAAAATAAATAAACTAACTGAAATATTGACAGACACAGATGCCCCTCCTAATACTGGAAGTATAACAGCATGAGGCATTATTTCTGCAATATGTGTCGCTGCATTTATTTCTTTATTCATTTATTTTTTCAGTCATTCCCTCATTTTTTGTTAACTTGGTAAATGGGATAAATTCAAAAGGGATTTTTTCACTCAGCTGTTACTGCAGGTTCTAGCAATAAAGAGGATACTGATTGCTGATTTGATGTTATTCCCCCCCAACACTTGCTTTATTATGAAATGCAAAGCAAAAAAAATGTATTTTTTGTTAAGTTTCTACAGCTATGCAAGATTCCATGAATGGTTTAAAAAACAGTTTCCCTTCTATCTAGTGGTATCGGTGATTTCATGCCCAAACATTCTTTGTAAGTTACCATGCTGTATCTGTAAAATAATGGTTAAGGGTCTCTTTGGCAAGACCATTATGAGTAAATGGACATAAAAACAAACATTTTCAGGAATGGCAGTTTTTTTTTTTTTTTTATGGGATATAAACAATATATTTCAACTACTTGTACCCTCTATATTACTATTTATCAACTTGCCTGTGAACTTACAGTGTATAGTAACTATCTCTACCCAAAGTCGAACATGTAACACCACATTAGGACTTTTATCACACTCATTTGTTTGTGTCTTTCGGCTTTTCCCGGTTAGGGGTCGCCACAGCGGAACTCCGGTCCGCTAAATATTGGTAGTGGATTTTTACGTACTGGGTTACCAGCCCTGACGCATAACCTTCAACGAAGGCACGCCCCATTCACGTATGCCTCCACACAGAAGACGCTCTAGCTGAGAATCGAACGGGACAATTATATGATTACTATTAGGTCACCTCAAACCACAAATTACCTTCCTTAAAAATCACAGTTTTGTATTCATGTATCTTGTACCTGTCATCAACTGTAACTTCTGTCAGACTTCTTCATCACAATATTGTACATTGTATGTTACATGTTGTTTTGTTTTTCTGCTTTCTTCGAAATTCAAGATATTCAAAATCTTTGTTTAATTTGTCTTATTGGACACTCAAAGCTTTTTCTTCAAACTGTAATTTGTATTGTAGTAAATAGTATTATTTGAATTTGTATTGGATGTGGAGCTTTTCTCCCCGGGCCTCTGCTGAAAAAGGACCTGTGTCCAGTCTGACTTTCCCTGTTAACAACTGTTAAATAAAATAATAGTAATAAATAAATCATCTTAAAAGCAAACTCAAATTATTGACTAAATGCCAGATGGAGCATTTAAAGAATTTGTGGTAGACTATTTTATTCCTTGCATTATCAATCTGCTAAGTATCTTCCTTTGCAAGTTTTTATTTTTTGTTAAATCTCTCTTTTATAAAGAAAAATTGCACAAGACACTAAAGATAATCACAAGGCCTTCTTTAGTTATGTCAGAAACCTGGGAGGCAATTCCCATATATGCTCTGAGTTAGTGCAAAATGACAAAAAATACACTGAACCCACAGACATTGCCAACATCCTGGCAGAATGGTTAGTGCAAACTCCCCCCCTCCCCCCCAAAAAGAGCAAATGTTTATCCCAACAGAGTGTAGCCTTCCTGAGATCACAGATGCACAGGTGAGAGCTGCCCTCTCCAAAGCAAAAAACACAGCATCAATGGGACCAGACGGTGTTCCGGGCTGCATCTTACACGAGCTCCAAGAAGAACTAAACCCTCATATAAAGTCACTGTTCATTCTCAGCCTTACTACAGGATATGTACCCAAGGAATGGCGTACAGCAACAGTGGTCCCACTCCACAAAGGTGGTGCCACAACAGACCCCAGAAACTATCTCCCTATAAGCCTGACTAGCCTGGTCTGCAAAGCTATGGAGCGTATCATCATGGGAATCATAAACAAAGACATTGGGAATCTCCAGACACTGGATCCTACCCAATTCAGCTTCATTAAGGGCAGATCTTGCCTCTTGAACATGGTCGACTTCTTTGAAACAGTTACCAAAGCCATAGATGAAGGGAAGGTAGTCCACACAGCCTACCTGGACCTCGCAAAAGCCTTCGACACAATACCCCACTCGAGCATCATAAATAAGCTCACCAGCTTAAATATCAACCCCTATGTCACAAGATGGGTTGCAAACTGGCTCAGAGATAGAACCCACATGGTCAGAATAGCAGGTGCCATGTCAGACTCTAAACCAGTTACAAGTGGTGTCCCACAAGGCTCAGTCCTGGGTCCTCTCTTGTTCAGTATATATTTCTCCGAGGTACAGGCTAACATGGGTGGACTATGGCTGACTAAGTTCGCAGATGACTGCAAACTGGGTGCCGTAATCGACTCTCAGGCTGACACAAGCATCCTTCAAAAGGGTATCACAGAGATGGATAACTGGTGCCAGAGCCATGGCCTAAAGCTAAATGCCAAAAAGTGCATAGTCATCCCCTTTGGGAAAAACAAAGTGCCCACAAATTACCACATAGGTGGTAAACCATTAAGTACGGAAGAAGTAATTAGGGACTTGAGGACCCAAGTAGATAGCAATCTCTCCTTTGACAACTACATTGCCAAAGTGGTTAGAAAGACCTTCTATATAGCCCACCTTATCATGAAAGGGTTCACATCTAGATCAACAGAGGTTATTGTGCCCCTCTATTCATCACTTATCAGGCCCATAATTTAGTAAAATGCCTCGTTTGGGATGTACCTTACCTGACACCTGCAGCAACTGGAAAGACCCCAAAAGCATCTCACCAAGAGGATCAAGGGGCTCAAAGAGATGCCTTATGCAGTTCGGCTAAAGAAACTCCAGCTCTACTCAGTTGCGTACCGCCTACTCAGAGGCGATCTGTGTCTGATGTATAAAGCCATGTCCAACCCAGAATTAATGGACATGCTTCACCTCAGGAAATCCAAATCCCTTAGAGCTACACACTCCAGGGACTTGAACCTCAGCACAGAAATAATTAGGACATGCTGGAGGGACAGATTCATATCCCAGAGGCTCCCCTCACTCTGGAACAAAATCCCAATCCATTATAGGCAGAGCCCCTCACTGACCCTCTTCAAGAGAAATCTTGACGAGTGGATGGAAGATCGTAAGTTTACCCCTGGGATCTCTTCTGTGTCCCTGCTTGACAGAGGTACAGTAAACTAACCTTAAAAGGGCTACCTTCTGTGACCTACTATACATAGGCACAGCCAACTAATCTAAAAGGGTGGCAAAAGCCAAACACACTCTGGCTAGGCTTATAAATGCCCTAGGTATCAACCTATGAACCTATGAATACATAAAACAAATTCCAGATTTCCACTGGAATATGATCATTGGAGGAATCAGCAGTTTAATGAGTGTGCCATAGATAAAATTTAAAAAAAAATGAATAAAAGAACTAAATATTGCATATCAGCATTCTTTGTGTACTGTTTTGCAGAACATATGCAGCTGAGACTGGTTAATGGAGGAGGAGACTGTGCTGGAAGAATTGAAGTTTATTACAAAGGATCATGGGGGACTATCTGTGATGACTTCTGGGACCTACAGGATGCGAACGTTGTCTGCAAACAGCTGAAATGTGGCCATGCCATATCAGCAAACACCTCAGGATCATTTGGAAAAGGTTCGGGACCTATTTGGTTGGATAATGTTAATTGTTCGGGGACTGAATCCTTGCTGTGGGATTGCCCATTTGGAGGATGGGGCAAGCATGACTGTCATCATAAAGAAGATGCAGGTGTTATGTGTTCTGGTAAGTCTTATTAAATAATTTTCAGCACACATCTACAAATACAAAATGTGTATAAATGGGATAAACCATAGACTTGTTTTTTTTAACTTAAAATATCATGCAAATGATCAAACTAAAACTGAGCTGTTGTTTTCTATCTTAGACGTGTTCTAGCTGAAGAAACACGTTTCAGGGTTAAAATTATTAGATATAGTTTATAACATTAACATCCATATAGGTTGCTCTTTAGTGTTCTCATGTACAGTGTTGAGTAACACTTTCATAAATAATAAAAAATAAACAATTGAAATAAGTAAAAATGCATTTTTTCAAGTTTTCAGTGTTTCAGTATTTATTTAATACCAGCATAGAGATATACACAAGCATTAGTAACTGGTACAGAGAATAAAATGTAATCAGCAAAAAATAAAATATAATGAAATGCACTGATTCATAAAAATACAAAATACAGATGCAAATAGCATTTCACTCATTAATATCAATGATAGTGGTTGCTTAGTGACAGCTTGTTATTACATTACATGCCCTCAGAGTATGATTCAATATCTATTTGGAACACTTTCATACCCTCAGAGAAAGAGAAAGCAACTAATATGTAGTATCTAGTATAGGGGAAGAATACTTGTCTGATACATCTAAACCAAACATAAAGGGACTGTATGTGGTTTGAGGTACTCACAAGGTAGTATCTGATAGGTTCATAGGTTCATAGGTTCATACTAGGCTATCTGCCCTGGGGCAATTATAAGCCTAGCCCGATTCTGTATGGCTTACGCCACCCCTGGATTTGAGTATACTGTGCCCTTTTTAAGGTTTAGTTTACTGTGCCTCTGTCTAATAGTGACACGGGAGTAATCCCTGGGACAAACCTATGATCCCCCATCCACCTATCAAGATTCTTCTTGAAGAGATTCAGTGAGGTGCTCTGCCTCACATGAACTGGAATTCTATTCCAGAGCGAAGGGAGCCTCTGGGTTATGAACCTGTCCCTCCAGCAAGTTCTATTTATTTCTGTGCTGAGGTTCAAGTCCCTCGAGCGTGTGGCTCTAAGGGATTTAGATTTACTGAGGTTGAGCATGTCCATTAATTCTGGATTTGACATAGCATTGTATGTCAGGCATAGATCGCCTCGAAGTAGGCGGTATGCAACTGAGTAGAGCTGGAGTTTTTTTTAACCGAGCAGCATATGGCATCTGTTTGAGACCCTTGATCCTCTTGGTGAGATACATTTGGGGTCTTTCATGTCCAACTATGGCATTTCATTAACATATCTGAGTATCTGCCCCAAACCTAGTTAGGTTCCTTCACTGAGTAAGCTGAGAGTTCTTATAGTCATGTTGTAAGAAGTGTGCACTATAGCTTCCAAATTTGTAATCTTTGAGATATCCTTGTTTTCCAGTAAGCAAGTATAGCACTGTGTATCAGACACATTTATTATAGAAATCAGTAGTTGATTATGTAAAATTAAAGCTATTATATCTAAAGAAAGCTATAGACTCAGTTTAAATAATAGTTGCAGAGAGTCTTTGATCACTGAATATATAAACTACAAAATCAATTCACCTAAGGGAAAGTCTAGAAGTTATATTTCTAAGATGCTGAAGTCCATTTGTCTCATTGTTGGCACTCATCTGAAGTTGTCAGAAATATGTTTTAAGGTCTAATCACCAAGAGAGGAATGATGCAGACATTTTCTATTAAAAATCATTCCACAGAGGTACTTTGTGAAAGCTCATTGTAAGTTTAAATTTTAACAGAATATTGACATGAGTAAACAATCCAGGGATTCTTTGACAGCTCCAGCATGAGCCATACAGCTCAAGGTAAAAAGGCCCTGCTCCTGCAATGCTTTATTTTATAATTCAGAGACAAATTAACCACAATGTTCCTGGTGTCTAGTGGTTCCACTCATGCTCTGTCCCCAAACTGGTTTATGTGCCCTTACAGAACATGCGTTTAGAGTAATCCCAGGTGTCTAGTGACTTACTCACCCACAGCCCCCATACTGTTTGAAGTGCCATTATGATTTAAGAATAATTTCCCAGGTGTCTAGTACTCCCCTCCACCCTCACAATAAATGTACTCTTTCAAGTGTCCTTACAACACAAGAGTCGTCTCCCTGGTGTCCATTGTTTCTTGCACCATCACTCCCTTGATGCTTGCACTGATTTAAGTACCTGTATGGCACAGGAGTAGTCTCCCTGGTGTCCATTGTTTCTTGCACCATCACTCCCTTGATGCTTGCACTGATTTAAGTACCTGTATGGCACAGGAGTCGTCTCCCTGGTGTCCATTGTTTCTTGCACCATCACTCCCTTGATGCTTGCACTGATTTAAGTACCTGTATGGCACAAGAGTCGTCTCCCTGGTGTCCATTGTTTCTTGCACCATCACTCCCTTGATGCTTGCACTGATTTAAGTACCTGTATGGCACAAGAGTCGTCTCCCTGGTGTCCATTGTTTCTTGCACCATCACTCCCTTGATGCTTGCACTGATTTAAGTACCTGTATGGCACAAGAGTCGTCTCCCTGGTGTCCATTGTTTCTTGCACCATCACTCCCTTGATGCTTGCACTGATTTAAGTACCTTTATGGCACAAGAGTAGTCTAGCTGGCATCTAATGTTCTACCACCCACCCAATCAATCCATATACTGGTTTGCATACTTTTATAGTACTAGTTTTCTGTAGTAATCTCTGGAGGCTAGTGGTCCACCACATCCTAATAGTACATTTCTCCCTGTCAGCTAGTGGTTCTCCCTCTCAAAGTTGCAGACTCTGCTTATTATTCTTGGGGAGTGTGGAGGTATGACAGCCACATCAACCCACACTCACACATACACACATCATAACCACACAGACACACACACACACACACACACACACACACACACACACACACACACACACACACACACACACACACACACACACACACTAATATTCTTATCATTTCAACCATCCACACACACACATGCTCACATCTATCTGACCAACTCAATAACCCCCTTACTGCTACCTTGCAGACAGACAAACACTGACACTGCCCTCACATGTACTCATGCACACACCTCATAACTGTACATTACCAGTAATCTCCTCAGCACTTACATGTAAAGTGATGGATGAACCCAGCCTTTTAGCCATGTTTACTACCGTAATGCAGTAGGAGCAGACGTGTTGATTTACATGTCCAAGAGATTTTATGAAATACTCCACTTGTGGATACTTTTCTGGAATGTGGGTGAGGAGATAGAGAACACATGCCTAATTAGATAATGTCTCTCTTCTAGACTGCCTTATTGAGAAACAGCATGGCTGTGGACCCAGCCTTATGCAGTACTGCATATCTTCATGCTAGGGTATCATGCTGCAGCCTTACGCAGTACTGCATATCTTCATGCTAGGGCATCATGCTGCAGCCTTATGCAGTACTGCATATCTTCATGCTGGGGCACCATGCTGCAGCCTTATGCAGTACTGCATATCTTCATGCTGGGGCACCATGCTGCAGCCTTATGCAGTATGCATCTGTTCATGCTAGGGCAGCATACTGCAGCCTTATGCAGTACCGCATATCTTCATGCAGGGCACCATGCTGCAGCCTTATGCAGTATGCATATCTTCATGCTAGGGCACCATGCTGCAGCCTTATGCAGTACTGCATATCTTCATGCTAGGGCACCATGCTGCAGCCTTATGCAAAATGCATATCTTCATGCAAGGGCACCATACTGCAGCCTTATGCAGTAAGCATATCATCATGCTAGGGCACAATGCTGCAGCCTTATGCAGTACTGTATATCTTCATGCTAGGGCACCATGCTGCAGCCTTATGCAGTACTGCATAACTTCATGCTAGGACAACATGCTGCAGCCTTGTGCAGTATACATATCTCCATGCTAGGGCTCCATACTGCAGCCTTATGAAGTACCGCATATCTTCATGCTAGGGCACCATGATCCTGCCTTATGCAGTACTGCATATCTTCATGCTAGGGTACCATGCTGCAGCCTTATGCAGTATGTATATCTTCATGCTAGGGCACAATGCCACAGCATTATGCAGTATGCATATCTTCATGGTAGAGCACCTTGCTGCAGCCTTATGCGGTGCTGCATATATTCATGCTAGGTCATCATGCTGCAGCCTTATGCAGTACTGCATGCCTTCATGCTAGGGCACCATGCTGGAGCCTTATGCAGTATACATCTGTTCATGCTGGGGCACCATAGTGCAGTCTTATGCAGTACCGCATATCTTCATGCAGGGCACCATGCTGAAGCCTTATGCAGTACTACATATCTTCATGCTAGGGCACCATGCTGCAGCCTTATGCAGTATGCATATCTTCATGCTAGGGCACCATGCTGCAGCCTTATGTAGTATGCATATCTTCATGCTAGGGCACCATGCTGCAGCCTTATGCAGTACTGTATATCTTCATGCTAGGGCATCATGCTGTGGCCTTATGCACTACTGCATATCTTCATGCTAGGGCACCATGCTGCAGCCTTATGCAGTATGTATATTGTCATGCTAGGGCACAATGCTGCAGCCTTATGCAGTATGCATATCTTCATGGTTGGGCACCTTGCTGCAGCCTTATGCAGTGCTGCATATATTCATGCTAGGTCATCATTCTGCAGCCTTATGCAGTACTGCATATTTGCATGCTGGGGCACCATGCTGCAGCCTTATGCAGTATACATCTGTTCATGCTAGGGCACCATAGTGCAGTCTTATGCAGTACCGCATATCTTCATGCAGGGCACCATGCTGCAGCCTTATGCAGTACTGCATATATTCATGCTAGAGCACCATGATACAACCTTATGCAGTATGTATATCTTTATGCTTGGGCACCATGCTGCAGCCTTATGCAGTATGCATATCTTCATGCTAGGGCACCATGCTGCAGCCTTATGCAGTACTGCATATCTTCATGCTAGGGAACCATGATGCAGCCTTATACAGTATACATATCTTCATGCTAGGGCACCATACCACAGCCTTATGCAGTACCGCATATCTTCATGCTACAGCACCATGCTGAAGTTTTATGCAGTACTGCATATCTTCATGCTAGGGCACCATGCTGCAGCCTTATGCAGTATGTATATCTTCATGCTAGAGCACCATGCTGTAGCCTTATGCAGTGCTGCATATCTTTTTACTAGGGCACCATGCTGCAGCCTTATACAGTACTGCATATCTTCATGCTAGGGCACAATGTTGCAGACTTATACAGTACTGCATATCTTCATGCTTGGGCACCATGTTGCAGCCTTATGCAGTATACATATCTTCATGCTAGGGCACCATGCTGCAGCCTTATGCAGTACTGCATATCTTCATTCTAGGGCACAATGCTGCAACCTTATGCAATATGCATATTTTCATGCTAGGGCAGCATGCTGAAACCTTATGCAATACTGCTTATCTTCATGCTAGGGCTCCATGCTGCAGCCTTATGCAGTATGCATATCTTCATGCTAGAGCACCATGCTGCAGCCTTATGCAGTACTGCATATCTTCATGCTAGGTCACCATGCTGCAGCCTTATGCAGTATACATATCTTCATGCTGGGGCACCATGCGGCAGACTTATGCAGTACTACATATCTTCATGCTAGGTCACCATGCTGCAGCCTTATGCAGTATGCATATCTTCATGCTAGGGCACCATGCTGCAGCCTTATGCAGTACCACATATCTTCCTGCTAGGGCACCATGTTGCATCCTTATGCAGTACTGCATACCTTCATGCTAGGGCACCATGTTGCAGCCTTATGCAGTACTGCATATCTTCATGCTAAGGCACCATGCTGCACCATGTATGACTATTTCTGAATTCAAAAAAGTTACTGTGAGAGGTACTCATTGCATACTCCTCACAAAAAACAATATGAATACCCCACCACAGTGTCTGCTTAGGAGACATTTCTAATTTCTAATGATCATAAATAAGAATGTATAGTAGTTTTGCCTACAGTGGAGAAATAATCTTAGTTAGATTAGAATGCTGCAGTAAAGATGAAAAGGTTTGATTTGCAAACAACAGATAATTTATAGTCAGATCAAAAAAGTTGTCATATATTGGTCACAATTGTTCATAACTATTACATTATGAATGCTACAATAGTGTGCATAATATTAGTTCTTCTGAATCAATTGTTTCAGTGTTTCTATGCATATATTGAATGAAGCCAGTACACTGTGATATTTAACGTGTACTACAACTAAGGATCATAATAAAGAGATATGAACTGTAATGTACGTAATACTGTGGAAAAGCACAAATCTGTACTTCAGCATTGTTATCAGGTATTTGATAGGTCCAGCGTGTGCCAGATTAATAATTTCATTTTTAGAGTGAGAAATGATTTTGGACATATTAAGGATGCTGCTTTTGAGATGAAACAATGAGAAAAAAGTGTAATTAAAAGTTAATAGTATGATAATAAAAATGTAATCTCTCAAATTATGTTCTGAACGTTTAGTAAAATAAAGAGTAGAAAGTGAATATTTAAGGATCTCTGTCCACCAGAAGAGACCAAATATAGAAATGTGTGAATGATGATCTTTAGAGTTATGCAGCTGATGCCAGTATTAACAACACATAACAGTATAAAGTAGACTTCTCCAAGCAAACTCTGTGTACATTATGTCAGAGTATCCAGGGTGTTTTGGCCTCCACACATTTATTTCAGTTCTTTTGCATAGTCTAAATCCAGCTAGTACTCCCTAGCTTGTACTAATGCCACCCTTGGGACACCTCATTATGGAATTATATTGCCACCTGAAATACATTTTTCAGCATTTATTTTATTACTCCGTCTTAGGGCCTATAATGTTCCTCTGCACAAGTGTCATAACAAAGTGTCCTTTAAGTAGACAAGGTGTCCTTACAAATAATCAATTGAAGCATATTTGGTTAGTTGGACAAGGCACGGATACTTGATACGGTGAATAGCTACTTGCATTCATACTGCCCTGCCCTTAACCCATGATCACTTGTCAGTGGACTACTTTTTTATCAGCTGAGCTGAAACAACGATGACCAATGTGTGACTGACTGCTGCTTCCGTTTGTAGTTGCCACCTATTTTCAACAATTGATATTCATGCATTATCTATTCTAACAAGCATGATCAATACAGCCCCCTGAAT
>NC_056741.1:191688866-191708866 GCF_019279795.1 Protopterus annectens | reverse complement strand
GACCAAGTCTTGAACGGCCGTTTAGGAGTGGCCTGTAGATTGCCACCAAATACATATGCAAGTACCCTAAGAGCTTAAATATGTCTCACAAATATCAGCCACAAATATGTTTAAACATATTTAATAATAAATAATAAATGTACAAGACAACACTCAGTAAATCTGACACAGTTACTTCAGAGTTCAGAATGACAGGAAATATTTAAAACAACATTGCAGGACAGTCTCAAATAAATGCAGAATACATCTAAACTAATCTTTACTATATTCCTATCTATATCTAAAAGAGGTACTATGCCCTTAATAACTTACTGAGCAAGTGCAGATGATGATGAGTGGATGTTTCTAGGTCAAAGACAAAACACAAAATGCATAGTCATTCTCTCAGAATGTTCTTAAATCAATATTAAATATTACTGCTGGTTTAGCTTGGATGACATCATTCTTTGTCACCTGACTTCAATTCCCAGGTGAAACAGAACCTTAACAGAATTTAGCATCTCTGTGTTAAAAATACATATCTCTAAGAACTGTGCAGCTGCCAGGAAGTCATAAAGCAATAAAACACTTTTTTTTATATTTTAAACCTAGTAATTACTTCTCTCCAGGACATTACAAAAAACTTCTATCTCTAGACATTGTGTCTGCTACTGAACTGAAATTGAGAGATAGCTCCTTTTGTCCATGGCCCAGCTATAAAGAAACCTCAATTATTCTTAAGTTTTACAAATTAATATTTTATGTTCCGGCAGGGTATGCTGTGGTTACAATCTAGAAGCTCAATACATAACATACAGTTCTGTGTAAATCATATTAATATTCACAAATGACATAGAATTATCTACAAAATTCCAGATAGCTTGGCTGGCAGCATGACATTTCTTCCCCTTGATGAAACCTCAAGCTAGTTTTTCAAGTGCCCCTTGAGAAATTAAATGTTGCTTGAGAGAGTTGAGCCTATCTGGGAATACCTTTCCCCATTCCCTGTCTTGAGAGTCCTTCTGCATTGGCATTACTAACCCCACTGCATTCCTGCACTGTCATATCATATGCTTGCAAGCTAGGCTCCACCTTAGTAACTTGGCATTTTGCTGGCTGGCCCGATGTAGCCATGTTAAGGGAGTGTGGTCTGTAACTATAGAGAATTTCCTTCCATAGAGATAAAGCTGAAGTTTCTGCAGTGCCCACGCTATGACTAGGCATTCCTTTTCTACAGCTGCATAGCATTCCTCCCTGGATTGAAGCCAACAACTGAGATATACCATTGGGTGCTCTTCTCCCTCTGAAGAAACTTGGCTGAGTACACCCCCCACCCTGTGGTTTGAAGCATCCACCTGCACAACAAATTATTTGCTGTAATCTGGACATGCTAAGCCAGGGGGTCCTCCCAAAGCTCTTTAAAGCTTCTGGAATGCATGCTCACATGTTGGGGTCCACACTGCCTTATCTGGCCTGTTTTTCTTTGTCATGTCTGTGAGGGGAGCAGCTATGGTATTATAATTGGGAACAAATTTTCTTTAGTACCCTGCTGTCCCTAAGAATGCCATCATCTGCTTTTTGGTAAAAGGGCCAGGCCATACCTGAATGGCTTCCACTTTGCCAGGTTCTGGCCTGAACTTACCACTCCCCACTCTATGCCCCAGCTAGTAAACCTCTGCCATACCCACTTGACATTTGCTGGGCTTAATGGTCAACCCTGCCATCTGTAGTCTGCCCAGCACCTCCCTGACATGTTGAAGGTGCTCTTGTCAGTAATGGCTGTAGATATCAATATAATTTAGGTAAACAAGGGAAAATCTCCTACTTCTGCTAGGATATGATCTACCAGCCTCTGGAAAGTTGGTAGGGCATGTTTCATCCCAAAAGGCATCTTCATGAACTTATACAAGCCAAAAGGAGTCACAAAGACTGACCACTCTCTACCACTGGGAGTTAAGGGCATCTGCCAGTAACCCTTCGTAAAATCAATGGTGGTAAGATACTTAGCCTGACCCAACTGCTCTAGATCTTCATCTGTCTTAGGCATGGGGTAAGCATCTGACTGCATGACTATTTAATTTCCTGTAGTTCATACAGAACCTGGTGCTACCATCTTTCTTTGATACTAGCACCACTGGGGAGGCCCAGGGACTGCTGAACTCCTGTATTACCCCTAGTTTCAACATATACTGTATCTTCTACCTCTGAGTCTGTTTGACTCTCTCAGGCACCCTATATGGGACCTGCTTAATAGGCCTTTGGGGTCCTGTATCCACATGGTTCTGCACCAGGTGGGTGCACCCTGGTTTCCCAGTGAAATTGCCCCCAAACCCCTGTAACACTGCTCAGATTTCTCAAACCTGGGTAGGGGAAAGCTGCTGGGACATTGCTACCCATTCCACTGAGGTGTCAGTCTGAGCTTCACTGAGGATATCAGTTACCAGATCCCCCTCAGACTCCTCCTGCCATCAACTGCAAATACTCAGCACAATGGCCTCCCTATCATGGTAAGGTTTTATCATGTCAACATGGTACAGTTTCTGCCCCTGCCTCCTGCCTAGCAGTTCTACTCTGTAGTTAACACCACTGACCTTCCTTATCACTTTGTAGGGTCCTTCCCAAGCTGTCTGCAGCTTGTTGTGTCTGACAGGAATGAGAGCCATTACCTTCTGCCCTGCAGCATACTCTCTATCTCAAGTATTCCTGTCATACCAGACCTTTTTCTGCTGTTGTGCTTCTGCCAGGTTCTCCTGGGCCAAGTTCATGAGTTTCCTGAGCCTTGTCCTAAGGTTTAGGACATATACCACAGCAGATTCCTTGTGGGATTCACACTCACCCTCCTACTCATCTTGAATCAAATCTAGAGGTACCCTCAACCTATTCCCATACAGCAATTCAAAGGGTGAAAAACCTATGGATTCCTGGGGAACTTTTCAGATGGGGCAAATATTTGTCCTACTACCACTTGAACTGGTATGCAAATGCAAGTAGCATCATCTTGAGTGTAAAGTTTAACATCTCAACAAGATCATTAGCCTGGGGATGGTAGGAAGTGATCTTAGGTGCTTCACCCCACAGTGCTTCCACAGACAAGCTAGCAGATCTGACATGAAATTGGCACCTCTGTCAGTCAGTATTTCATATGGAAAACCTACACTGCTGAAAATTACTAACAAAGCATTTGCCACCTTTTCTGCCTCAATGGAGGACAGACCCATAGCTTCAGGATATCTGGTAGCATAATCTACTACCACTAGAATGTATTTTTTCCTGTGGAACTTGGGGTACTCAGAGGCCCCACAATATCCATAGCTACCCTCTGAAATGGCTCCTCAATCACAGGCAAAGGCATAAAAGGAGCTTTCACCTTGTCTCCCCCCTTGTCTACCTTTTGGCACTGCTCACAGGTCCTGCAGTAGCCTGCTATATCTCTGGAAATCTCAGGCAATAAAAGTTCTGCATAATGTCCCAGTATACATATTCCCCCTTCCCTTGAAAATCAGGCACCTCACAAGCTTCCTCCCTCAGGCCTTGTAATGTAGGGTCTGAGAGCTTAGCCTGTCTCATCTCTTTCTTAGTATCCCTTACCAGCTCCCCTTCCACAGGTATCTGGTATTCTCTGACAGCAGTGCCTCACTGTCAGCATGGGAAATACTACTCACCTCTGCCTTTGCAGTCACTCTATCCAATGGAACATCAGTGCCCACAAGCAGCTGTGACTCACCTTCAGTCTCACTGCTACAGAGTAGCTGTCTCCATGAAGTAACCACCTCACCAGGCCTGGCTGAAAGTGTGCAGTCTGTCTGGGTCTCCCGAAGACTACCAGACCCACATGCTCTTATCTAAGCCTGACTGCATGTAACTGCATGCACACAGGGTACTGCATTATCAAAATCATTCCCTATTATGACATCTGCAGCAATATGCTCAAACACACACCTACTTGCTAGTGTCCTTTTCCACCCTCCCAGTCAAGGTGAACCCTAGCCAAAGGTATTTGGAATAGGGTCCCTCCTAAAGCCCTGACTGGAGTAGACTGCCCAAGCCAGTACTGCTTCTCTGTAACTATTGCAGGCTTCACAATGTCTATGTCAGAGGCTGTGTCTCTCTTAGCAGTGGTAGTCTGGTACTCTTGTTGTCTCGAGAAAACTTACTGCTGGCATTTTGTCATTCCCACTTACTGGCTCTCTTACCTTTTGTTCCTCACCTTGGCTCCATGGACATCTATATGCCACATAGCCCCACTAGTTGCATTTAATACATTTAACCCTTGGTCCTGGAAGTGTACCTTGACTACTGGCTTCCCCTGCTACTGGTGGACTCTGTTGGGGGCAGTCTGGGCTGCTCACCATAAGTTCCCTTAGAGCCATGAGCAGCACTGGGTGTCCCTTTCCTGTGCAGTGATTCCCTGCTTGGTAGGTATAAGTCTCTCTTTTTTCCCAACTCATCTGAAGTAGTGTATTGTCTATCAGCTAACCAGATACTCATGTCCTCAGGCAAAGTGCTAATGGCTTGTTCCCTCACCAAAAGGTCTGGCAGCCCTTCAAAAGTGGTGAGCTGACATCCACTCACCCATCTATGAAAGTAAGTGCTAAGTTCAGCAACATATTCAGACAAACTTTCATTTGCCTTGCATCTATGCTCACAAAACGTTTTCCTACAAGCTTCAGAAGTTAACTTAAAGCAGTGTAAAAGACAATTTTTAACAATATTGTAATTAAAGCAATTTGTATCAGACAATTTAGAAATAGCAATTACAGTTTATAATGGAGTAAGGGGGTCAGGAACAATACGCAGAGCCCTTGGTCAACATTATACTGTTTGCATACTCTCAAAAATTTATGAATGAAACTATAAAAAGTATCCCCCTCTGTGAATCATGGAAGAAATTTACTCACCTTTGTTGCTTCTGTGGTTCAGCTGTTTCCCTTCCCCATTACTTCCATGACTCTGGTGAAGAGTCAGCATCTCCTTTTCATGTTGCCTCTGCCTCTCATTATCTTCAGCATTCAGGCATTGCAGTTTCTCATTTTCCTCATCCTCTAGCCATCTCAGTCTCTCTGCTGCTTCTGTTTCCAAATGCTTGGCCTCCAGCTCAAGTCTCTTTAACTCCAGATGGATTTTTAAGTCCTCTGTAGAAAGGTTGAGCTATCCATTTTCTGAAACTTGTGCATCTTCAAGACTAGTTTGATTGTCTTCCTGATCACTGGTCTACTATGAAAAGCTATAATCATTTCTACCTTAGTCAGGTTGCCATGCACTAGTCCTTTACCCTGGCACATCTCAGCTAACTGGATCTTTGTCAGCTTGCCATACTCCTCTGCTGGCATGCTTGTCTGCTCTCTGTGACTAACTAATCTAACAAAAAATAAATAAAACAATCGTGATGTGAAACTCTGAATGTTCAATGCATGGCTGATTGAGAGAACAAACACCTTCAGTGACCATTGTACACAGGCTACAGGAATTCAATATCTACACCACTACAAGCCAATTAATATGTGATGTGGCTATCCCACCACTGTCAGCCAATTAATGTGCGATCTGGATATCTCATCACTGATAATTAATATGTGATGCCCCTGCACTGGTCCAGTAATTAAGGAGCCTCAAACCTCACCACTGGGAGCAGTTAGGGGCAGTACACACTGAGTGGATGACAAGTACGCACACAGTAAACTGCAATTTCCCTTAAGAGCACACAGAGATCACAGTCAGTCAGGCGCTGGTTTCTCCCTCTTTCTCCAGATCACCAATAAGATACCCCACTGGCACAGCTATAGGGTCAAGATCTCAGCTGAATGGCCAAGCTAAGACCTCCAGCACCCTGTCTTTCCAACAGTGGCTTGTGTCCCTGCCCACGTAACTAACACACACACACACACACACACACACACACACACACACACACACACACACACACACACACGCACACACACACACTTTGAAATTTGATTTATACACAAACACATAACTGAGAAAGGTTGGCACAGGTTTACTAGCTATGCCCCCTCCTGCCCAGACTATAAGGTAATTCCAGCTGCCACCAGCCACTCTTATCAGCTACTATAAGGCCCTCAACAAAGGATGTTCAGTCCTACTGTGTAATCTTACTATTATTCTAAATGGTAGTTTTGACCAAGACTTGCAGAGCTATTTAGGAATGGACTGCACAGTGTCTCCTAATACATATGAAAGTACTCTAAGAGCTTAAGTATGCCTCACAAATATCAGCCACAGAGATAGGTTTAAATATATCTAATAATAAATAATAAAAGAACAAAACAACACTTAGGACATTCAATGCAGTTATTTCAGAGTTCAAAATCACAGGAAATATATAAAACAACACTGCAGGACAGTTTCAAATAAAATACAGAAAACATCTAAACTAATATTTACTATATTCCTATCTATATCTAAAAGAGACACTATGCCCTAAATAACTTACAGAGCAACTGGAGATGATGATGATGATGATGATGCTGAGTGGATGTTTCCAGGTCAAAGACAAAATGCAAAATGCACAGTCTCTCTCTCTATCTCTTTCTCTCTCTGAGAGTGTTCTTAAATCAATATCAAATATCACTGCTCAGTTAGCTTGGATGACATCACTCTCTGTCACCTGACTTCAGTTCCTAGGCTAAACAGAAACTTAACACAACTTAGCATCTCTGTTTTAAAAATACATTTCTCTCAGAACTGTGCAGCTGCTAGGAAGTCATAAAGCAATAAAATACTTTTTACATTTTAAACCTAGTAATTATTTCTCTTCAAGACAATACAAAAAACTTCTAGCTCTAGACATTGTGTCTGCTACTGAACTGCTACTGACAACACACACACACACACACACACACACACACTTTGAAATTTGATTTATACACAAACACATAACTGAGAAAGGTTGGCACAGGTTTACTAGCTATGCCCCCTCCTGCCCAGACTATAAGGTAATTCCAGCTGCCACCAGCCACTCTTATCAGCTACTATAAGGCCCTCAACAAAGGATGTTCAGTCCTACTGTGTAATCTTACTATTATTCTAAATGGTAGGACATTCAATGCAGTTATTTCAGAGTTCAAAATCACAGGAAATATATAAAACAACACTGCAGGACAGTTTCAAATAAAATACAGAAAACATCTAAACTAATATTTACTATATTCCTATCTATATCTAAAAGAGACACTATGCCCTAAATAACTTACAGAGCAACTGGAGATGATGATGATGATGATGATGATGAGTGGATGTTTCCAGGTCAAAGACAAAATGCAAAATGCACAGTCTCTCTCTCTCTCTTTCTCTCTCTGAGAGTGTTCTTAAATCAATATCAAATATCACTGCTCAGTTAGCTTGGATGACATCACTCTCTGTCACCTGACTTCAGTTCCTAGGCTAAACAGAAACTTAACACAACTTAGCATCTCTGTTTTAAAAATACATTTCTCTCAGAACTGTGCAGCTGCTAGGAAGTCATAAAGCAATAAAATACTTTTTACATTTTAAACCTAGTAATTATTTCTCTTCAAGACAATACAAAAAACTTCTAGCTCTAGACATTATGTCTGCTACTGAACTGCTACTGAACTGAAACTGAGAGATAACATATTTTGTTTATGGCCCAGCTATAAAGTAACTTAACCTCAATTATTCTTAAGTTTTGCAAGTTAATCCTCTATGTTCCAGCAGGGTATGCTGTGGTTACATTCTTGAAGCTCAGTACATAACTTACAGTTCTGTATAAATCATATCAATATTTACAAATGGCATAGAATTATTTACAAAATTCCAGATAGATGGGCAAGCAGCATGACACCAAGAAAATTATTATTTTTTTGTCAGCAGCACTCTTTACTGAGTGCTAGTTTATTAAATGTTGCAGTGTCAAAGGAACAGTTTAAGTGGGATGTGTGATTTGTGTTGCAGTAATGTATGTGTGTTAATGCTGAAACACTTGGGTATTCAAAACTTTTGGCATTTGGGTTTGAAGTGTCTATATGTGTGTGTGTGTGTGTGTGTGTGTGTGTGTGTGTGTGTGTGTGTGTGTGTGTGAATATATGTGTGTTTGTGTGAGTGTCTTCCAGTTTCTAGTGACCAGGATAGGTCAAAGTATGGCTTTAGTGTTATCCATGTGTAATGATGTATACACATCATATGTCTGAATGTTTTGTGGTACTACTGTTAGGAAAGATTTTTTTGGAAGATAATGTATAGGACTGGTATTAGAGGCAACAGTAGGTTAGTATGAAGCCCGACTGCCCATCCTTATTAATCAGTGTTAACCCTATCCCTAACCCAGTGAGTGCCCCGATCCCCACCATATACATTACCTTATGAAAACCCTTTCTCCTAACAGCATCATTATTCAGACAAAATATGTCTGGTTTAGCTATTGCACAATAACCTAACAAACCTCATTGATCATTCATGTTTTGAGTTAGTGCCCCTATTCATTTGGCATTACAAAAAAACTAGACAATATTGGCTGAAAGTAAGCAACACGATAATGACATTGATAAAAAGACTTATTATTTGAGCATAAACTGGTTGAGTACAAAGAAATGTTCAGAGAGGCTGATCATAAATGAGAACTCATCAATAAAAGGAAACTGAATAAATTACATACAAATGACAAGGACTATGTGAATCCCACTGCATATCCACATCCTAATTCTAATAACAGGAGTCAAGCTTGGATTGAGAATTCTTTTCATGAAGATATACAGTAAAGGGACTCTAACTCTATTTCTGGGTTTGATGTCAACAATTTTTTAGAGTTCCCAGTGGTAAAGTACAAAGAAATGTTCAGAGAAGCTGATCATAAATGAGAACTTATCAATAAAAGGAAACTGAATAAATTACATACAGATGGCAAGGACTATGTGAATCCCACTGCATATACACATCCTAATTCTAGTAACAGGAGTCAAGCTTGGAATGAGGATTCTTTTCATGAAGATATACAGTAAATGGACTCTAACTCTATTTCTGGGTTTGATGTCAACAATTTTTTAGAGTTCCCATCCCTGAGGAGATCAGATAGGTTAGTGGCAAAAAAAATGTGAAGAAGAACAATTAATATCACATATGACTAATAGCGATTGGCAGAGTATGTAACATGATATGAGACTGAGACAACACCAGAGTCAGATGCAGAATCAAATTTAAATGGCATTCTGACCAAATTGGATGGATTTAAAATCTTTAATTATTCTAGGACTGTGGTTACTTTATTGTACTTTGACACCTTTAGGAAAGAGCTTATCTTTCTGCCAATGGGTAAGCTTAGTATTGTCAACTTAGTTAAAGAATTTAAACTGTATATTAGGAAGAGGAATTTATGGTTTATTTTTGGAAATGAAGTACACATATATGTGCTACATATTCCTGTTTGAAAAAAGTGTTTTTTTTTTCAACCTTCTACTTAATTATAGTTTGACAATGCTTCAAACATTTCTGAACATCGATTCAGAGCATTAATCCATCTTAACAACTATTATAAACTAAACAATCTTACTATAAATGCATTAAAGCTTTTACAAACAATGATCCAGATCTATATATTATGAAGCCTGGCAAAAATGTTGGATTATTTTAATGAATTGTGAGAATTATTCATGTAAAATGTAGCATAACTTGATGGAGTTCAGGAAATATTTTTTTTTTCATGAAAGGAAATATGTATAGCTTATTATGTAGCCATTGATGGGTTTTATGACCTCATAATTTATGGGCAGATTGATGATTGGTGATATAAGTACTTGGATTTAATCACCCCTGTGGTACCTGCTATATTTGGGATCCCAAAGATCAATAAAGACATTATTATGCTCATACTATGAGACTAGTATGCTCTGCAAATAAATAAAAAATAAGACAATAACTGAATTTGTTGATTTTAAATTGCAAGATCTTTTTTAATAAAAAGCAGATTTTGAGTAATTCATTACACTTTTTGGAATTAATTAAAAATTGTACCTTTAACAGTGGTGTTTTATTTGTTATTGTTGATGTAGTACATTTATTTGGCTGTATAGCTCGTGATATTGGGAATGACTGGCTCACTGAAGCACTGCTTGTATATTGTAATTTTTTTCTTTAAAAAAGAGGTGTAGTAAAGGGTGCATTTTTTTGCACCAATATATGCAAATCTTATATATATATATATATATATGTATGTGTGTGTGTGTGTGTGTGTGTGTGTGTGTGTGTGTGTGTGTGTGTGTGTGTGTGTGTGTGTGTGTGTGTGTGTGTGTGTGTGTGTGTGTGTGTGTGTGTGTGTGTGTGTGTGTGTGTGTGTGTGTGTGTGTGTGTGAATATATGTGTGTTTGTGTGAGTGTCTTCCAGTTTCTAGTGACCAGGATAGGTGAAATTATGGCTTTAGTATTATCCATGTGTAATGATGTATACACATCATATGTCTGAATGTTCTGTGGTACTACTGTTAGGAAAGATTTTTTTGGAAGATAATGTATAGGACTGGTACTAGAGGCAACAGTAGGTTAGTATGAAGCCCGACTGCCCATCCTTATTCATCAGTGTTAACCCTATCCCTAACCAAGTGAGTGCCCCAATCCCCACCATATGCATTACCTTATGAAAACCCTTTCTCCTAACAGCATCATTATTCAGACAAAATATGTCTGGTTTAGCTATTGCACGATAACCTAACAAACCTCATTGATCATTCATGTTTTGAGTTAGTGCCCCTATTCATTTGGCATTACAAAAAAAACTAGACAATATTGGCTAAAAGTAAGCAACACGATAATGACATCGATAAAAAGACTTATTATTTGAGCATAAACTGGTTAAGTACAAAGAAATGTTCAGAGAGGCTGATCATAAATGAGAACTCATCAATAAAAGGAAACTGAATAAATTACATACAGATGACAAGGACTATGTGAATCCCACTGCATATCCACATCCTAATTCTAATAACGAGTCAAGCTTGGAATGAGGATTCTTTTCATGAAGATATATAGTAAAGGGACTCTAACTCTATTTCTGGGTTTGATGTCAGCAATTTTTTAGAGTTCCCATCCCTGAGGAGATCAGATAGGTTAGTGGCAAAAAAAAAAAATGTGAAGAAGAACAATTAACATCACACATGACTAATAGCGATTGGCAGAGTATGTAACATGATATGAGACTGAGACAACACCAGAGTCAGACTCAGAATCAAATTTAAATGGCATTCTGACCAAATTGGATGGATTTAAAATCTTTAATTATTCTAGGACTGTGGTTACTTTATTGTACTTTGACACCTTTAGGAAAGAGCTTATCTTTCTGCCAATGGGTAAGCTTAGTATTGTCAACTTAGTTAAAGAATTTAAACTGTATATTAGGAAGAGGAATTTATGGTTTATTTTTGGAAATGAAGTACACATATATGTGCTACATACTCCTGTTTGAAAAAAGTGTTTTTTTTTCAACCTTCTACTTAATTATAGTTTGACAATGCTTCAAACATTTCTGGACATTGATTCAGAGCATTAATCCAACTTAACAACTATTATAAACTAAACAATCTTACTATAAATGCATTAAAGCTTTTACAAACAATGATCCAGATCTATATATTATGAAGCCTGGCAAAAATATTGGATTATTTTAATGAATTGTGAGAATTATTCATGTAAAATGTAGCATATCTTGATGGAGTTCAGGAAATAATTTTTTTTCATGAAAGGAAATATGTATAGCTTATTATGTAGCCATTGATGGATTTTATGACCTCAGAATTTATGGGCAGATTGATGATTGGTGATATAAGTACTTGGATTTAATCCCCCCTATGGTACCTGCTATATTTGGGACCCCAAAGATCAATAAAGACATTATTATGCTCATACTATGAGACAAGTATGCTCTGCAAATAAATAAAAATTAAGACAATAACTGAATTTGTTGATTTTAAATTGCAAGATCTTTTTAATAAAAAGCAGATTTTGAGTAATTCATTATACTTTTTGGAATTAATTCAAAATTGTACCTTTAACAGTGATGTTTTATTTGTTATTGTTGATGTAGTGCATTTATTTGGCTGTATAGCTCGTGATATTGGGAATGACTGGCTCACTGAAGCACTGCTTGTATATTGTAATTTTTTTCTTTAAAAAAGAGGTGTAGTAAAGTGTGCATTTTTTGCACCAATACATGCAAATCTTATATATATATATATATATATATATATATATATATATATATATATATATATATATATATATATATATATATATATATATATATATATATATATATATATATATGTGTGTGTGTGTGTGTGTGTGTGTGTGTGTTTGGGGGAGAAGACATATATATTTAGTTTTGTATCTCATGAATGTATTTGTCTATGCTTTAGGTTTTTAAATGGTATTTTTTTATGATGGTAGTACTTAATTCCTTCTTTTCACCCCTTCACTCACCACAGCGTATATTCACTACTTTCATATGCATGTATAAATAATATAGAACATATGTATGAGTCTTCCTTTTTTGAAGATCTATTATTTTCAAATCCATACTTGTATGTTTCAAGTTTTCGCCCATTTAATCAGAAAGTTAGTTTAGTTAAAAGCCAGATGGTCAAAATTTGTAGAATAACCTCAAACAAGCAAAAATTCACAGAAGAATTAGAACTTTTGAAAAATTATGTTCAGACAGAGGTTTTCCTTCCCAGTTACTGATGAGGATTCAGAAGGAAGTTTTTAATTAAAAAAAAAAACAACTTAGATTTAAACCCATTACATTAAGTGGAAACATTAATGCTAACAGAAATTATGATGTCAGTATAACTAAATGAGTAATAAAGGGTAATTTATAAAAAATATGATTTTGTCATACAATATGTTGAATGACATTAAGAATGTTATGAATAAGTATTGTCGCACAGTCCTAGCCATAAACACACAGCTAGTTAGTGATATAGGTATAGAAGCAAGTATTTATTCAAAAGAGGATGGAATTTTAATTTTTTTTTTTAATCAAATAAAATGTTAGAGAGGAACCAATAGTAAAATGGAGAAATATGGAATGCGTAATTATTGCAATTTTATATTAAAAGGAACATGGCTATGTAAACCCATTTTATGAGTTTACTACCTGCAAAGCTATCTCAAACCATAACAGTTGCATTGTGATATATTGTGCTATTTGTGACTTGTGTTGTGCCTCTTATATTTGCAACAGCAAGAATACTTTGAAAGAAGGTACTTATAAGCACTGATACAGTATTAGAAATGGGTATATGACTTGTATAAATATTAGCCAAAATGCATAGCATTCATGAAGTTTATTTTTTTCCATTTTGTAAAGAATCAGTGTTACCCTAGGTGTTGGGACTGGAAAAGATTTTTGGAAGCCAGAGAATTAAGCTGGTTAAATGCTTTTGTTTTCCCAGGAACTAAAAAGAGTGTGTCTATTAATTGCCTGTTTTGCCATTTTTGTTAATATGTAAGTCATATCATTTTTGTAAGTAACTAATTGTTAAAATATTTAAAAGTCTTTTTAAAAATACATAGGTTTGGAAATGTATTGGTGAATTCATGATCATGTAATTTGTAATTAATGAATATCATTGGAAGTGGATCAGGGGTTTAATTATTCTGAAGAAGTGTATACTTGAAAGTATTAAATACATTTTTAAAATGCTGAGACATTTGTGTATAGACAGTCTGTTTCTTTTATTTTGTTCCTTTTTTTTGCTGTTGTTGTTATAAGTTTTCAACCCAGCATTAGTTAGTGGTTTGCTGTTTAAGCAATTAGAGGCCTGAGTACCAAGCCACAGAGACATGGACGTTTCAGCCCTCAGTCTGTTCCCTCCCCAGCCAATCCTAACTCTGAGATAATTATACATTTCCACTTCCATCACCTTCACATGCAGTTATAACACCAGTACTGTAGAGTATGCAACCATGACAATAAAGACACTCCTGTAACGGATTACAAGTATTGGAGAGTACAGCCTACTAAATTCAAGTGCTGATGACCTAAAGCAGTTTGTGCATTTTATGCATAAAAACAGGAAGGAAAAAAGAGTTAACTATACCAAAGACAGACTGGAATAATAATGAGCAAACAATATCAGACAGGAAATTACTTGAAACATAAGTTCAGGAACATCAATTATTGCCTATGGTAAATCTTCAATGGGACAGGACATACTGATATTTTTGTGTTCCTAAGGACATTATTTTTACCTCATGTCACAGTTTAACTCCTTTGATGTGCAGTGATAATAGGGTTATAAGTTTTAAACTACTGCTAGATAATTTTGCCAAAATGAAATCTAATACAATGCACAAACTATGCATAACAGACTATATGGAATTGCAACAGAGGCTATGTAAAACTAAATGGAGTGATTCTTTCAGTAGTAATACAGCAGAAAGAATGTGACAAATTTTGAAAGGGAACTTGAATGCAAAAAAAAAATCATGAAATGTTTAACTTCTAAGTATACAAGGTCAGAGAGATATATTTTAATAAGAAGAAAATATTAAGTGAGATGATAGATAAAACAATATAACTATAACATTGAAAACTGCAGTAAAACAAACTACTCAGACAAAGTAAACATAGTAAAAGACAAGATCAGGAACATTTTGAAAAAAATACATACAAAGACAGTGAACACAACAAAATAACATTTTATAGATATAAAAAATGTGATAGGAATAAAGAAATACAAATCAATAAATTGTGTGTAGATTCAAAAATGTAGTCCCAGTTACAAAATATTGTAGATATATTTACAAAATTGTATGTAAAACAGTTTTATGTCTACAAAGTAGGCAGTAAGCTCTGCTAGTAACATCCAGATGACTTCAGATTCAGAAATTAAATAATTATGTTGAAAAGGTACTATGCAAACCAGAATATGCAATGTGCAAGGAGGAGATAGAATTAGTAATAATGTCCTCAGTACACTTCAGTGTGAACTCTAGTTGCCATTACATCTGTCAATCACTAGATTAAGTATGGATCGATCCCTCAAGATTTGAACCATGCACTTGTTAAACCCATCGTTAAGGGAAAGGTGACTAAGACAAACCTAGAGTTTGTATGGACCAATAACTCTAATTTCTTGTTTTGGAAATATAATGGAAATGTCATTTTTGATAATTATTATCAGAACTGGAATGGTTGGGAATTTAAACCATGTATCAGTATGCATATATTGAAAAATGATTTGTACTTGCCTACGACATGACATTCTATAGCAGTATAATGAGCACTGTAATACGCACTATAAATGAAAATGTGTGCTGTGAGGTAATTTATTTAGACACATTTTCATTTTTCATAGGCTCGTGCACAAAACACTACTCAGTAAATTAGAAAAACTAGGAATTAATGTATGCTTGATAAGACTGACAGCTGCATGGCATGCAGATATGGCATGGCAAGTATAATATCTTGCCATACTCATTATTAAATATAATGCAACCTTTGGCATGCATTTTTTTAAACATATCACACAACTTAGGATACCTCAGAGATTCATAACATAAAAGATCAGTGGCCTCAAAATCTTTGTTTTCAGCAGAGACTTGCAATCATTTCGCTGTCTCTTACAGACTCTTCTTTGGAGATCTATGTATATCCTTTTGAGCAATGAAAGATCCAGCCCTATTATACCTCATAGTGGTTTGCAGAACTATAGATACCTCAAGTACGTGGTTAAAGGAAATAAATCTTCAGCAGCAGATAAATAAGACACAATGTGATAATATATTTAAATTGGAACATATCCCTTAGCTCTGGTGCAAACTTAAACTACATGTAAAGCAGAGTGGCACCCTTGCCGCCATCAATGTGAATGAAGATAACTGGATGGAAAGCCTCATATTCTCCCTTGGTCTGTCTTGTCTTACCCTCCTTGAGGCTAGAGGGAACTTCTGAGTAAGGCTTTTTGGTTAGATTTGTATGGTCTGCAGACTGATTCCATAATACTTAACCTATGAATCTATCATAGAGTAATAATCTTTTCCATTTTAAAAAATAAGTTACCTTTCCCTACTCCAGTAACAACTCCTCTTGTATGTTGATGACATGATGTAATGAAAACCCAACTACAAAATGACCTTCTGGAACTAAACCATTGGCTCTCTTGCAAAATGCCCCTTCAGAACACCCCCCCATAAATAAATAAATAAATAAATAAATAAATAAATAAATATGCTATTTTGTACTATGAAAAGGCTTTACAAAGCTCTTAGGTCTGTCATGCATTTTTGACCAGAACAACACACTTTTTAACACCACCTCTTCATTCCACTACCGAAGCATCTGACTGAAACAATCTCTTAACTTTCAGGATCCTATTCAAAAACTTATATCTAAAATCCTCTCCTCCCTTTCTGGGCTCAGAAATGTCTCAGGTACTTTGTTCACCAGCTATGGCAGCCATTAGGAAAGGTGTTCTGCTTGTAAAACTTGAATATGTCTTACCCTGTTTGCCATCTTCTCTTAAAAAAAAAAAATAACACTACAGATGTTATCAAATAAAATATGCTGCTTCATCAACAATTCTTACCATGAACACCACTGCTTTATCTTATTCAAGACAAAATATCACCCAGAACAATTTCTGGGATCCCAGCTCTTCAAATTACTCCAGCAAACTGCCCCTTCTCCACTCGCAATGAAACTTACCAATAATGATAGACAACTTTTTGTCTGCGTTTTTGAAGATCTCACAACTTTCTATCACATAAAGCATTAAAATACACATAAACAAGTCAGTTATAGAAAACAAGTTTCTGCATTGTTTGTATCACTTAGTTGTCTCTTTGCACAAAGATATAGCTTCAATTTCTTACAAAAAAAAAAAAACATCCCATTGAACTACTGATACCTTTATCTAAAATTCTGGGAAGGAGTCTGCACTGACAACTACTTCGACATATTTTACATTTCAGTATAATTTAATTTCTATTAAAAAGAAAAAAAAAGATTTTTTTCCCAGCCATGGATTGAAAACCATTATATATAAATGCATTGAATATATTTGCGAAGAACTACAAACTAGGAAATTCATTGGAGCTATCTTATTGGACTTAGCAAATGCATTTCATATGGAGCCTGGTCATTTATCTTACAGGGATAAAGCCCTAAGTAAGATCTAGATGCTCTATGTGCAAATAGTTAACACAAACTCTGAAGGGTCTGGTCAAGTGGGGATAGTAGTGAGCAGACAACACTAGTTTGCTCATCCTGTGGTGAGGGAGATGGTTTATCTTACTAAACTGACAACACATACAAGAGTGTAGGTGATTTTACCACAACACTGAGCCTATGAATCTTTACTACACTGCAGAACTACACTCAGACAGGAGATTGGTATGTGTATGTTAGCATATATGCACCTCCTGTGTGGGAGCAATTGTGAAGCTCACAAGCTACTTACTGGAGGGAGTTAGAAATGTCTGCAAATCAGTTAGACTCCTCACCACAATCAGGGAATGAACTCACTATAGCTCTATAAGGGAAACAAATTATCTGAATAGGCACAGACAGGGGACTCAGTGAGTAAAGATGTGAAGATTAATGATGGGTAAAAACATTAAAAATGGTATCACACATCATCCTAATAAAAACTCTCATGCACAGTCAGTGCTTTTTCTCTTAGTGGTCTCCAGTGGTATTCCAGTCATCTCATTAACAGGTCTTACACATTAAAATGGAATGGCTCAGTTTCATCACCCTTCCCAATGAACACGGCAAATTCCCAAGACTCAGTAAATGGCCCACTGCTCATCACTCTTTATGGAAACAGCATGATTCACCACCTAGTACATGAAAAATTCAGTCAGTATGCAGATGATATTACTGTTGTCATCTCTAGTACTTCCCAAGACAATGCTGGCTTCATCTTTCAAACTTCGTTTCACTGGATCCAGTTTTGTTCAAAAATTTGGACCTTTATATGAAGGCCTCCAAAAAACTTGTAACTACTCATATCTTCTAACTCATCCCCATCAGTATCCTACACAAAGGATATGCAATCATCTTGGAGTTAAACAGTCTCCTTTATCACTACTTTCCCCTCAGAATGACTAACTCAAAACCTATAACTGAAGATAAATCAGGAAAGCTTCTTTATGTTACCCTCAACCATCATTTCAGATTTAATCTTCATATTAAGAAATCACATAGATATGACATGTACTGAGCAAGCTCTGTATTGCCAAAGCCTGCTTTACTGGTAGTTATAAACTTGCCAAGTCTACGTTTTTATTGTTTTTTTCAAAACATTATGCACTCTACTGATGTCCTGACTAATGTAACCTTTCCAGGCTACACAAATTGCAGCAAGCATGTCATGGAATAGCTAGATTTGCATCCGGTCACATTAGCCATACTCACCACTGCTTTTCCCTCTGTGACCTCAGCTCTCTCAAATTCAGTAACTACCTGACCGCACTTCACTTACTTTTGTCTTGCACATAAATTTACTACCTAAACTGTCTATCTTTATTTGGTCTTAACTTGCAGACCTCTTAATAAAATTTGGGACTCTACATGCCAGTTTGTTGACATTTCTAATTCTTCCAACCATATCACTTAAACTCGCAGCATCAGAATCAGGGATAAAAGCAAACATTTTCAGGGTTGAAGGACCAAAATCAGGCAGACATTTTAAATATTTGTACTACTGATGTAGAAGGTTGAGAAAATAAGAACGCATGAGGTGAGACCAAGGCAGCAGTGGACAATCATCTTCGAGAGAAACAGTTTTACGTAATCTATAGCCTGTAAATGTTGCAGTCAGAATGAAAGACTAGAAATGGTAAATGACATTCCAGTTTTAGAGAAGTGCATGTTAATAAAGGGATGTGCTTGCAGAGGGAGAGAGGAGGTATTATGCTCTATACCACAGTTTTAGTGGTGCTAGGACTTTATTAATTACATCATCCACATGTTTGAGGAAGTTAAGTGAGAGGTTAATAAGTAAGGTCTTTTATAGAATAGGCCTTACATTATGGAGTAGTCTCTAACTCAAGATAAAAAAGCCAAAATTCTCTTTAAGGGTTTAAATGAGGCCTTTCAGATTATGTCCACAGTGTAATAGCATGCAAGTGCTACAAGTATAATGGTTATCAGTGTTACAATGCACAGACTAAAAACAGTCTATGGAGCAATGTAACTCATACTGTTGACTGATGTACTGAATGAAGTTAACCAATATTGGAATCTTATGCATATATCATACTGTAACCATACCTCACAGTCTCTAAGATCAAGAAATCTGGACAAAGCCAAAAATAATGGGGGGACAATGGCCCAAAAATAGGGACACTTTTAACTACTGCTCTTACAAATTTAGAAAGTAGACAGAAATACAAGTTTTGCATTAGTGTGAATTTTCTGAAGGGTATGAACTATGAAACTCAACTGTCTGTCATTATTTTCTGACTTCAAACCTCAATGATCTGCCAGTGATTTGCTAGAGAACAACAACTTTATGAGAAAAAGTCCAAAAATATTAGGAAAAATCTGGACATTTTGCGAAAATCTGTATAGTTGAGAGGTATGAGTTTGTAACCTAAGAAGTGAATTACTGAATGGAGTTTATCCAACATTGCATACATGTTTATAACATATAGGACATAACTATATATTATATAAGCACTGATAAATATGCCTAACTTATTGTGCACATTTTTAACTATATGATTTCATATGCTGCTCTTATGTTAATGTATAATAGTTTAATGATAATATGGTTTATGTTAATGTAATTGCTGTTTGGGCATGTCAGTGTTAATTATGCACAAGTTTTCAGTTGTCAGTGTGATTTATATTACAATAAATTCAGTTCAATCATTATATTGTGAATTATGCTTAAGTTTTTCATCTGTCGATATAATGTACGCTTGTATGTCCATCTATACTCATTTTAAAAATGCACAATACAATCAAGTGTTTACTGACATATGTCAAGTTTAAAACTGTGTACTCTTACCTTATAGGACAAGGTCATGACGGAAAAGGTTGGACCA
>NC_056741.1:191521366-191683866 GCF_019279795.1 Protopterus annectens | reverse complement strand
ATATATATATATATATATATATATATATATATATATATATATATATATATATATATATATATATATATATATATATATAGTTCCTCTTCAAAACATCTAAAACCCATAACATCTAAAATAATAACATTAAAACCATAACATTGAATTTCCTGACATCTAAAATGTGCATCACAACATTGAAAACTACAAATCACATAAATCACATGAAAATAATACCTCTCCACATACAACAACATCAAACTTACAAACACACTTTTTTCTAAGTTTCTGCAGTAGGGCAAGCCCCCAACAACCCCTGTAAATTAAATATACCAACCCCGAGATCACACTACAGTGGATAAAAGTTAATTTCCTAACCCCACTGTATCACGATCATCATAAAGAATGTACACATAATTTCTATATCACTTAACTGTCTTGCCTAAAAACCACATACAGAGTGTCAAAATAAACACTATATAAATAGTATAAATTCCTACATTATATAAGTAATAACTATATAAATAAAAACTACAACATCTCATACTGATACCACAAGATTAACAGATTAAACTATAACATTTACACATTTGATGATACCAGGGGCGGCTCGTGCTATTAGGCTGCAGTACTGCAGCTTCCCCCGCTGTAAAGAAAAAAGAAAAAGAAAATATAAAACAAAATACATCACAGAACATCGCACATGTGCACTCGCAGCATTTCCAGACTGCTGCTGAACCAGTCTGGAGCATGCGCACAGCATCCAGACTGTTTTACCAGTAGTCCAGATTATGAAGTGAGCATTCATCAACGCTATCCCAGAAGTCTATGCAGTTACAACAACGGACTGCAATGTCCGCATGCTGGGTAGCACCTAGCTTGCTCTGCTCTCACAGGAAGGACTTCTTGGGCTTTGAATGGATGGGCTAGATGGAAGTACTTGCTGGATGGTTTTATGTGCTTTGGATGGATGTTACAAGTTGGATGCGACTTTGAGGTAAGGAATATACAGAGTTTACTAAGTGTGTGTGTGTGTGTGTGTGTGTGTGTGTGTGTGTGTGTGTGTGTGTGTGTGTGTGTGTGTGTGTGTGTGTGTGTGTGTGTGTGCACAATGCCCCAGTTGCTGTAGGATGGTGGGCAGAGAACAGGCTTGAACCCTGTTCTTTGGGCCCAGGTGGCAAGAGCCTGAATTCCCTTCCCACCACCATTTGCAAAAATTTGCAGATTTTTCCCTTATGTTTGTTCTGTTGTGTTCCTCATAAAATCTGTGGTTTTTGTATATCTGTGTCCTTACAAAGTCAGTAGTGCAGTGGTGTCATGGTAGCATTGTTACCTGACAGCTACAGGTTCTCTGGTTTGATTGATGGGGTGCCTTATGTGTGGAATCTGCATGTCCTCCCTGTGTTTGTGTGGGTTTCCTCTAGGTGATCTGGTGTCTTTACATCTTTCAAAGATATATGTCTGGAGTGTTTTTCCCTGGGCCTCTGCTGAAAATTGGCTTTTGTTCCAAGTCAGACTTTCCTGGTTAACAAATGTTAAATAAATAAAAATGACAAGCATTTGAATGTCAGACTTCATATTCTTCAGAAAGTACATGGTAACACAAAACTTTTTATTCTAGCAATTTTCTAAGTTTATAAGATGGATATTTAAAAGTTGTCCCTATTTTTGGAATTATATTCCCCCATTATTGGCTTTGTCCAGGTTTTTTTGTGTTAAGGTTGAGAGCTGTGGTAAGAACGGAATTCACTGAATATGTTTGGAGGCTGTATTCCCCCATTATTGGCATTGTTCAGCTGTTTTCTTCTAAGTGATTGACAGCTATGGTGAGAACTGAATTCACTAAATGGTAGCCATTCAAGCTTGTTTTCTTCTCTTTCACAAAACAGCTGATTTGGCATAGTGGTATTTTATTCTGACTGCTTTGCACAGGGGCCTGGGTTCAATACTTGGCAGTGATATGTATGGTGATAACAGCATTTTATTCTAGCAACTTTCCAACATTTTACAAGCGATGTTTAAAATGTGCCCCTGGTTTTTGGGCTTTTGCCCCACCCCCCATAAATGTTGGCTTTTTCCCGATTTCTTGTGCTGCAAAGTTCAGAGATACAGCTGAGTGTTGAGTAGATTTTACAAGGAGCTGAGAGCTGCAGGGGAGCAAAAGTTCAGTGCTGCTTATGGTGAGCCTGCTGGTCTGGTTAATAGCACAACAGGCAGTGTACTTGCTTTTGATGCAAAAGGCTGTGGGTTCTACTCCCACAGTACGTAGATGCATTGCTGATACTGTACTATGTTGCAAAAGGGCTGGGTGCTGTAGTCCTTTTTGGCGAAGATACCTAGTAACTATGAACCTGTTATCGGTTTGCCATCCATTCCCTATTGCAATATTACTAGCTTATCATTCTTTTAGTCTAAGATATGCAATTTATTCCTCAAGGGCAACAGGCATTTTATTTGTAGATGAAACAATGAAATATAAAGTTGTTTGCTAGCAGCAACCTCTTCATTAATTACAGATCTCTTTAATGTGGAATTATTTAGATTACTTTTACTTCTTCTGAGATTGTGCATATTTACTGGTACTGGTGGACTGTAGAAGTCTAAGTAGACTTTGATGGTGGAAATGTTCTGAACTAGGCAGTTTTGTCATTATTGGTGCATGCATTTTGTTTAATTGTTTACTGAAAAAATGTTCAAAACAATAAATTTAAAACACCCTCTAAAACTGTACTGTATTGTACAAGGAATATAATTTAATACAATCAGGAAGGTGTATGAAAGAGCATGTGTATGTTTCATGTGCAAGGGGCCTGTGATTTGAAAACAGCCCAAACCCAAAGTTAATCTTTATCTGCCACTAACAAAATGTATTTTCTTTGAATGTGAGTTTCAATGCTGTTTCAATGAATGTGAGTTTCAAGGGCAGAGAAGTTTTAATGCTAAGTCTGTTTTCATTGTGAGACTGCATTGCTTTGTTTAGGAGATATCTATTAGTGTTTGCGCTGTAAAAAGCAAAATAAAACTTTCAAATGAAGCCCACATCATTACAGAATTAAAGCAGTATACACATTAGTGTTTATGGTAAATGGGGTGAAATAGCCAAGTAATGGTTCATTGGAATGGCTGCAGGGGGGAGGCTCTATTCGACCATGATTTTATGAGGGGGGAAGGGCAGCAAACCCAAAGACAGCCCCAGCTGAACTATACCTCTCAACTGTCCAGATTTTTGCAGAATGAATACAATTTGTGGTCTTCTGTCAAAACATTTAGGAATTAAGTCACTAATAATGACAGACACTGAGAATCAAAAAAGAATTAGGCCTATCCAAACCACTCAAGTGTCCCCAATTTTGGCTCAAAATGTTGCTCTTCCCCTAATAATCCCTCCACAAAATGGCAATTTTGGAAGAAAACGTGGAGGGTTTACAATTAATAAATAACTGTAATAATCAGAGTTATAGATTACTTTTATTTCAGAAATGCATGTAGATTATTTTATTTTGTCAGCTGCTCGAGTTAGCAGTACTAATATTAAAAAAGTGTCCCTTCTTTGACAGGTTCCCACCTATATTGTATGGCTATTTTATATTTTTGCATCACATTTTTGGTTGTTTTTTCATAAAATTGTTTTTTTTGGCAAATTAGTGGCAAATCATTAAAGAGTGAAGTTAGAAAATAATGACAGACATTTCAGTTTCAGATTTCATACCCTTCAGAAAATTTATACTAATGCAAGACGTGCTATTCTATTATCTTTCTACATTTATAAGCGCAATATTTAAAAATTTGCCCTTAATTTTGGGCCTTTGTCCCACTTTTATGTATGGCTTTGTCCAGATTTCTTGCTCAGAGGTTGAGAGGTATGACAAATGTGTCAGGGCCATCACATTCAGTCAGAGACATTTCAAATTGTGACATGCTTGTTGCACCCCACTCACCCATGTAGTGACTCTGGATGTTTCCAAGCAAGGCAAGGAGCAGTTATGCAGTGTAAATGTGCAGAGTATCCCCCCATTCAAGGTAGACACAAGTACTAGGGTGGCTTTTCATCTGTCATTGATTTTGCAGAATATTCTGGTTCTGTCATATTTTTATACTGTTGATTTATGCTTATTATTATTCAGAAAGTGCCTGTTGCTCTTTGTTTAAGTAGCAATGCTTTAATGACCATCAGGTAAGCTTGTCTGAGATTGTAAGATGCAAGTAAGCTTTAATAAGCATACCTTTAAAGAATTGCCAACATTGAAAGCCTTTGTGTTGTTGCCATGCAAAGAATACTTACATAACTAGATAATGTATAAGCATTGGGTATTGAAATGTATATGACAGTATTTGTAATACAGGACAGGATTACATTATTTTAAGAAGCTCATTACAGTTGTTGGAGACTTGCAGTCATCTTTGCAGGCTTTACCTGCAAACTAAACAGAATGCCATTCTATCATGTGCGGTCCATATCCTGTGCAGTAATGCTTTAAGCAATGTATCTTGAGCTTGTTTCTTGTTTGCTTTTCATTTTTTACTTTGATCATGTTTTCCCCATTAAACAAGTAGATAGTTGTTGTCAGGCAGCAGGTCATTTTTGGATAAGAAACATTTTTACAAGTGGGGGTATCACAGAGATTGCTATTTTCAGCATGTTACCTGGTACTTTAATAAAGCTGAATATAAATTATAATTAGAACTGCAGTGCAAGGAGAAGTGGTTTGAGTTGAGTGCTGCTTGTTTTTCTTATACTTGATTTTAACTGGCATTCCAGTAATGTATTTAAAAAGTAATTTATTTTTTTCATGCCTCACAACCTTTTTGTTTCCATCTAGATATTAAGTAAGCTGTCATGCACCCAATGCATTGAAATGTTTTTTTTTTTCTTCTACACTTCATTTTGCCTTGATTGGACTCTCATAATGATGGTTTGGCACCCAGGGCAGCGTATTTAATTAAAGTTACAGTTTCTGTGGTTTTGAGCATAGCTCCTCAGCTTTCTAGTTGGCCACACCTATTCCCATTGACTCCACACATTCAGCTGTCTCCCGCAGCCCCCCTTTTATTTGAAGTCACCAGCTGCCACTGGATGATACACTTTTCAATATTATACATTTTAGATGTTAGAAAATTCAGTGTTATGGGTTTAGATGTTATGGTCTCTATGTTTTGATTTTAGATGTTATGGGTTTTAGATGTTTTGAAGGGGAACCATATACATATATATATATATATATATATATATATATATATATATATATATATATAGATATATATACATATATATGTATATATATATATATATATATATATATATATATATATATATATATACATTTATATCTGTGTGTGTGTGTGTGTGTGTGTGTGTGTGTGTGTGTGTGTGTGTGTGTGTGTGTCTGTGTTTGTGTGTGTATGCATATAATCTATATCATCCTGGGTGTGTAACCTGACAGTAATGTGCTCATCACATATTATAAGCAGTTAAGCAGTTGTGGTCACCTTGGATTGCAGGAAGTTATAGATTATAGGTCACTTTAGGTGTGGGATATTACTGCAGCATGTTCTTTTCATATACCAGAGCCTTCTAGGTCACTTTAGGTGTGTGACCTGATAGCGTTGTATTCTTCACACATTACAAGTAGTTGCAGGTCACCATTGTATTTATGACAGCTTTTCAAACACTGTTTTGCTATCACTAGTACTGCTTATGAACCTATTAACTAATATTTATTTAGTGCATGGAGCACCATGATTATGCTCAAAAAATAGTTAAATAATATTCTGGTTATGTGTTAGCGAACTTAACAACTCTTAGAAGATTATTAAGCACCCCCTATATATTGGTAAGGTTGTATCTGCAATAAATGCAAATGGCGCTATCCAGAAAACAGCAGCATTTATACTTCATCCCATTTATACTCGCTGTCTTTTAAGAGAATTTTGAATTAAACAGCTTCCCTTATCCAGGGAATATGTATAGACTACACCCACTTCCCCACTGCTTTACTGGCTTTCAAAGCTGCACAACACATTGTGATTTATTTTTAATCTTATATTTGACTGCTTTGTAGTGCATGATGAAGATAAATCATATTCGACTGCAAAGAATTATGACTGAATCATCAATCTTAATGAAAAATGATTTGGTCTTGACATGGCAAAACTCATTTTTCGAGCATTGCTATTGAGGTGAATTTGTTGGCATCCATGTCTTGAACACATAATATGTTTGTTTTGATCAGTGAACCAATCATAATCTTCTGTATTGCTGCCTGGTAAGAACTGTTTCATACATTAAATAAATATGAACTTAATATCTAACTTTGTATCATTTATAAATGGAAGCATGATAGAAATTGCAGTAACTTCAGATTAATTCTGTGATTTTCTGTATTCATTTTTTATTTAGAATTTAAACAGCTGCGACTTGCTGGTGGTGATCATCGGTGTGAGGGAAGACTAGAGGTATTTCACAATGGGACATGGGGGACTGTTTGCTCCAGTGGTTTGTCACAGACATCTCTTATTATGAATATAGTTTGCAATCAGTTAACATGTGGAAAAAGTGACCAATTGCATACTATACCTATTTTTCCAAAAAGTCTCAATTTTAAGTCAATTGACAATGTTATCTGCCTAAAATATCACACCTCTCTTTGGCAATGCAGTTCATCAACCTGGGTTGCCATTCCATGTAATCCAGATGAAGAAGTTCACATCACCTGCTCAGGTAAAATAATGAGACTGTCCACCTTCTTCAATTCCAGGTATTTTAGTAACATGTTGTCTTAAAGCTGTTTTATTTCCCTCCATCATAGGAAATCAGAAAATAAATCATGGGTCGCTAATCCAATTACCTTGCAACAATAAGTCATTGGGGCTGGATTGCACAGGTAAATAAAAGACTGACTGCTCAGTGATTACACATTTGTTTCCAATATTGTAATTTCACTAATCATCTTTGCTATAGTAAACAACAGTCCATATGGCACTGGTGGCATAAATTAAGGTGCCAAATGTCAAATATCATAAAAGTAAAAATATAAAAAAAACACACACTGAAATCTTCAACATCCCTTTATTAGATTAAATCACTATCCCTCATGTATACTACTCCACAGTATAATAAATCATGGAAAATGTTACTATTACAGCATGTGGCTATTTAAAGTTCAATAAAACAAGTATGTGTCAATGCCTGCTTGATAGCTTGCATCATACAGTGGTTTTATGCATCTCACTGTCATTTATAAATAGTTTATTAAAATGGATCCTTTAAAAAATATTCATTTTACAATGAAACCACTCCTGCCACTTGTCTTCTTCATTTAATAGTGTATTATCTGTATCACCACTCCTGAAACTAAGATACTCTCTCTGTATCATAATAAACAAAAATATATGCAGGACTTCTAATTCTACCATAAACTATTAGGCTAATGGAGCAAGACTGCTTTATTGTAATAGCATTATTTTATCTTAATGTCTATTCTCTGCAGTTATTCCCACATGGAAACATTGGTAAGTACAGTGCGCTATGTGGTAGAAGAATTCACAGATCCATGCATCATATAACTCCTCTGTTGTCATGAGTTTAACTCAATATGCAAGTCACCAATACTCTCAGAACTCCTGTCAACATTAATGGCACATTTGTACCTTATCTTGTCATATACAGGTGCATCTCTTAAAATTGTATTTATTTTCATTCAAGCCTGAGAGTATCAAGTACTTTGTCTAATGTTTTATTGCTCACATAGAATTAATATTTTAGTAAATTTGTCTAATTATGTTTTAATTGAAAATGAAGTGAACATGCTAAAAGTACGCCCGATAACTGCAGCAGTTAGCTTAGATGAACTGGATTATTTACTGCCATTTTCAAAGTGTCTGACCACCTCTGCAGAGCTGTTTGCTGGCTGGTTTGCTTGTTTCTTTTGTTTTGTTTAATTAATTTTAAACCTAAGGTGGAGTTGTTTTGAGTATCTTGAAATCAGTACAGTAAAAATATATTGCCCTTCATTTTATTCTAAGGTATTTGTTGTGGAAATTATTTTTGAAACATTTTTTACTGTAACTGCATTATTTAGTTCATTAACTAATATAGTTTGTTTAGTCAGATAATGTTGGTTGCTTTTGAAACTGTGGTAATTAGTCCTTTGTTAGGCAGCAACAATTTGCTACCATTTTCTAAGAGTTTGACCATCTCTTGTTTGTTGCAGTGCTGTTTTCTGGTTTTCTCTTTCTCTCTTTCTATTAATTGCTTTTTATAGCATGTCTCCATGTCCCTTTGTGTCCTTTGAGTCAGACTTATTGAGAAGTTTTATCACACAGCCCAGGTTTGGATATATTGTGAATTTTAAGTCATGATTTTTCTGAATCTTTATATACCAGGGGAATAAAAAACAATGAAGAAACAAAGAACCACAGCCACAGATGTAACAAATGATTTAATAACTCTAGTGCTTTGGCAAAAAAGCCATCCAAGGAGTAAACATATTCTGAAACAAACCACATATATAAGCGTGCCAGTAAAACAATTATCATTCCAATAAAATCAATAACCTATTAATTAGTTATATATTTCCATTCACAATTTCTGTTTAACCCTTTAGGATTTAATGTATTGCATTTTAAAATGTAAACAGTGTCTTTATGCAACAATTTATATTTAAAATGTGCTCTTCCCTATGTGAAGTGTAACTCATTCTAAAATATAGTCCTTTAAGAAAGAAGCATCACTTGCATGAAAATCCTTAAAGTGAACAGCCAGAAGGCTTTCTAAATGCATTTTCCTAGCATCCTTGATATATTCTTGAAGTCTCATTTTGAAAGCTCTCCGGCTCTCACCAATATAAAACAACTTACAAGGACATTACAAAGCATATATTACTCCCTCTGTATAACATGTAAGTCTTTGTGTAGGTTTAAAACTAACATTATTATTTTAGAAAAATGGTTTACCACAAATTGACATATTGAACATTTACCACACTTATATGTACCAACATTAGCCTGAACATATACATCAATACTAGGCGTGGGAAAAGCAAATTTATTATGTACTACAAAATTAGCTATACTTCTTCCCTTCTTATAAGAAACATAGGGGACTCTATTAATCCTTTTACACAACTGTCTATCCGCAGCAATTGAAACCTATTACTCTGTACATCCTTCACAAATTGGTCGACTAGATTTAGACTCCCATTACATAGAAAAAAACTAAATCATCTATAAAATGAAAATATTTCACTACATACTTAGTAAAAAACAAACGTGTATATACATACTCCAACTCAGATTTAGCCATAACTATATTAGCATACATGGAGGCAAAAGATGCCCCATCACTGTTCCTTGCTTCTGATGGTTTATATCATTATTAAAACTAAAAAAAAAAAAATCTTCAAACAAAATGATACCATATCTATAATAAAGTTAGATTTAGGTGTATCTCCCAAAAAATAATATAAAGCCTCAGTCCTGCGTTTATGTTGAATATTTGTATGTAAACTGACCACATCTAAATTTAGCCAATACATATCCTTTTCCCATGATATTGAGGAGATTTTCTGTAAAAAATCTCAAGTATCAGTTATATAACAGAGAATGCCTTGTACAAAAGAAGACAAATAAATGTGTAAAAAAACACTATTGTGTAGAAATAATTTTTTATGCAGAAACAATAGGGTGACCTTTTAATTTATCCAAACTCTTATGAACTTTTGGAAGACAATAGATGGTAGCTAAGTTGCAATTTTGAGGATTACATTTTTCAACATCATTTTTTGTTAGATATCATAATCGATAACCCTTATCCAGCAACTGCTGATATTCACAAATAGCATTGGTATAACATTCTATATTACTTTTTTCATAAATGTCCTCATTATCAAGATGTTCATAATACATTTTCATGTACTGCACACAGTTCATCACTACACTTTTACCACCAATGTTGGCAGGTTCAATTGCTAAATTAGTGCTATTACTTAAATATAATAATGTTTGCCATTCATTCTTTGTCATGTCATGTCAATATTGTACATTTTTATAATACTTCTGTTGCTGGAACTGTTTTCAAAGCATGTTTACTGTAACTGCATTATTTAATCATTAAATGAAACAGCTGTTTAGCCAGTGTTGTTGCCTGCTTGGAAAATTATAGAAAACTGTAATAGTAAGCCTTCTGTTATTTTCTACCATTTTAGAGTGCCTGACAATCACTTCTGACTTCTTGCAGACATGTTTTCTTGTTGGTTCTCTTGATTCTTTTATTTTATTTGACTTATTGATGACATTGCCTAATATTACCTTTTTGTTCTTTGTAGCTGGACTAGTTCTGAAGCTGTACCTCAGAGCACTGGTTAGAATACATTTTAAAATCTAAAGTATTGATTTTTATAAGTATGACTAAACAAGAAAGGAAAAATTATTCTGCACTTATTTTATTTTGCTTTAATATTTATATTGCTGGAACTGTATTTAAAGCATTTTTACCATAACTGTATTGTTTTGTTCCTTTTTAAGAAAATTTGTATTGATTTAACAAATATACAATATATACACAGAAAGGAAAAAATTCAAAAACACATGCTGTTCCACAACTCTGGAAATACATTGACTCATCAGAGTAGTCTAATACAATAACAAATTAAGAATATTGGTATTTCAATAGCAGCATTTCATGGTTATCCCGGCAACTAAGTCTTAGTATGATTTACAGATCTTATTCTAATCACTTCTTTTTTCAGTTGTACATAGCATTACTGTTAAATGCAATAATTGTTTGAACATTGGAACTGAGTTTGATTTCCAATTTTTTGTAATAATTTTACTAGCTACTGCCAGAAGACTCCAAGATACGTTTTTCTTTTGTTGTGGCTTTTACAGATAAAGGAACTGGAACATTCATTAGCATTGTTGATGTAGTTAAATCACTCTTATCAAATCTTAACCCCTTAAAATATTTATCTCTTCCCAATAAACATTTATATTTCCACAATCCATAAACATATGTAACCAATCAGCTTTTGCATCTGTACTGCATCTCCAACAAATTGAAGAAGTCATTTTAATGAACAGAGAAATTGTATAAGGGGTAACAAACATCCTATGTATATACTTCCACATAAAAAATCCCAGTATAAATTTGAAGATTTTGACTAACTTAAGTAACATCTTATCATCAATTGAGTCACTCAGTCGGGTCTATATAATGTAACCAAATGCTTAACTTAGCGAATCTCCGTTACTCAAACTATGTTACACGAATCTGCAATTTATTGAACATCTCTAAGAATGAAAATATTTAAATCGAAATATTTTAGTTGGCCCGAGATGTATTCTATGCATCTGCATATCTACGTAACAGTAGCAACGTGAAATCATCCACTATCCTAATCTCGTATGTAAAGAAATAAAATTCCTATAATATATTTTGTGTGATATATTAATGTCCTCCTAACATTGTACTACATATAAAATGAAATTTACTACATATGTAGTAATTACATTTTCTTTATTTCATAAGTACAGTATGAATGAGGGAATGCCATGCTCATGAGTGTTTGTCACATCCGTTAAACTGAAAGTGATAGGTTATAAGCTATTCTGAAAAGTAAAGTTATGCACACACAGGATGATTTCCTATGATCTGTGGCCATGTTACTGAAAGTGTAGTGCAAGACCGTTAGTGTTTAATAGGTTATTAGATGATTCACTGTAGTTTGCACAATTTGTAATATAATTTAAAAGGTACGTTTTGGTAGTATTGTCATAAGGTTTGGTATATTTATCATTATATACGATGTATAAGGGAGCTGTGCCTTTACCACACATGTAGGTTTTCCTAAGGGCAATGTGTGCATCAGTGTTGGCCAAACAAAATATTTCGATTATTTGATTTTCGTTCTTTATACGTTTCAATTATGTGCATTTTCATGTAACATAGTTCGAGTAATTGAGATTCGCTAAGTTAAGCATTCGGTTACTTAATATAGACCCACTCAGTCCACTATTTTTTTAAATATTCCAGAATTGGGCATCAAAAGTTATTATTTATAATTACCTTATGTAACTTAGACAAGCTTCCTTTTTGGTCAGTTTACCATTGATGATAGCAGTCATATAATGAGAGAAGATTGCTCTGTCCCTCTTCACCCATATTACCTACAAATCCATATATTTGTTACTGACGCATAATATTAGCTGATTAACAGATTCATCCAACTTATGAACTTTTCATTAAAAGTTCTATGCCTTACCTTTCCCTTTTTCAAAGCAATTGGACCATAATACTAACCCATTCATTTTTAGTAAATTCATTTTAACATTGTTCTGAGTTTCCATAAATCTAGAGGTGTTTGCATTAGGAAAGCACAACAATTTCCATTTTAAAATGAATGGGGTTTTAAAAGCATATTTCTAAACTGTTTTTTTTTTTTAAATTAAATTTATATATGCAGAGTCTAAAGATTGAAATGAATTTCCAAGACAAATTGTATTAACCTGCTGAAAGGATTGTTACATACTTCTAATTTATTAAATTTAATAAACATACAGGATTTTAATATAATCTGTACATGAATGGTTTTCCATTGATTAATATAAGTTGAGTCTAACCATAGGATAATAGAGATAAAATATGTAGCAATGGAAAAAAGATTCTACATCTGTGAAGCTAATATTACCATACTGCCATAGTCTAATGTGATTTCTATAAGCATTTCTCAGTTTTCAAGATACCATTTTATTTAAAAGCTTTTTGTCAGGTATTAAAGTTATTGAATGCAATATTATATATATATATATATATATATATATATATATATATATATATATATATATATGTATAGCGAGAGAGAGAGAGAGAGAGTGTTAGGTAATATAATCATTTTAATCATATAAAACACTTATTCCATTTTTAGTGAGCAGTACCACTTCAATTATTTTTTTCAAAATCATGATTAATGACTCACCCATATCTTGACAGACTTTTATTCATAAATATTTTAATTCTTGCACTTCTCAATCATATTCATATTTATCTTTAAATGTACTATCTAGTAACCAATTTAACACTAAAGTATTGGTTTATTATTATCAAATTTCAGCAGAATTACTTCTTGAAACTTTTCAATTTGCTCATATATTTCTTCAATTGAATAATTTAAATCTCCCATAGTTAGCAAAATATCACCTACAAAAAGCTGAATATTAGATTGAAAATCCTTAATTGAAAAATCATCAGTTTTATCATTACCTCTTGTACTATCAGCTAAGGGTTCAATAAATAATTCAGATAGTAGAGGGGACAAGGGACACTTGCTTTGTACCTTTGTTTAAAGTGAATCCTTTAGAAGTCTAAGAGTCAGTTTTAATACATGCTTTGGAATCTCTATACACTCTTTTTTTAATATACCAATAAATTGTTCTGAAAATGCAAATGCTAAGTGTTGAATAAGTAGTTCCATTGTACAGAATCAACATTTTTTTCAATATCTAAGCTAATTAGGTCCAATTTTTTGCTCATTCCTTTTGCTAAGTGTAAGATTGTTACAATACTTTTAAGACTGAAATATGTTAATATAGTGACTATCAATCCTGTTTGATCTTGATTAATTTATCTACTTTATCTCTTAATCTTGTAGTGAAGATGGAAGCAAGTATTTTATAATCTACCTTTAATAATGAGATTGCACAAAATCTCCAAGAGTGAGGAACTATTTTGTCATTCTTAATTATCCCAAAAACTTTGTTCAGTAATTCTAAAATATTTACTGGAAGCAGACTATATAATTCCATACTGAAACCATCTAACCCTGGAGGTTTGTCATTCTTCTCCATTTTTTAAAGCTTCTTTAGCAATTAGGTAACAGTCATATTTAACAGAGATATTTGCTGATCATTAAGCTTATTAGTAACATTTTTCTTTAAATATTTTGTCTAGAAAAGTCTAGCTGTTTTTCTTTGTGGTATTCAAAGCTTCAGAGAGATTGGCCTTCTTCCTCTTGCCTTGGTGTGATATCGGGAAAAATAAGTGTTTATTTTCAATTTGATTCTGCACTTCTGTTTTGCTACATATCTGTGTAATCTATGCAACTGTTTTTTTGCAATTGGTGCAACTGTTTTTAGTCTCCTTTTTGTTGTCTATTAGAGTTGAGTATCTGTTACTGTTTGTGACCTTTCAGCTTGTAGTGAAATCTTTTGTCTTGAGAGGCCTAGCTGTTTTTCTTTGTGGCAGAAAGTGATGTCTGATTTAATCTAGCTAAAAGCATTCCTGCAACACTGTTTATTTATTTATTTATTTATTTTGCAGTTTGTTTACCAGGATAGTCCATTGAGCAAAGAAGAGCTCCATGAACAACAATTTAATATGAAGACAATGCATTTAAATTTATGTAATACTATTGAAGAATGATGGTATTACACAACATGACAAACAATCCATGATTACAGTGAATATACAGTTAAAAAAGCAAAAGATAAAAGTATACACACACACACACACACACACACACACACACACACACACACACACACACACACACAGGCACACACATAAATAAGTAAGGTAAAATAAGAAAAAAATCATTGGTGCATATTCCTTTTAGATTTGTTACAATGTGAAATAACACAGGGTTGACATTACAGTTTTACATGAAATCTTAACAGAGTTAAAGTAGGATAGGGGGATAAGAGGTGTTAATTGTTGAATGTAAGAAGGGTGGGACAATAAGAAAAAAAGTAGAGCAAGAGTAGGAGTAAATGAGAAAAAAATGAACATGGTAGTAGTCAGAGAATCTCAGTATGATGAAGAGAAGAGAGAAGTAAAGGAGTGTGAGAAATGGGGAAAAAAAGAGGTGAGTCATGTGGGATGAGAGCAGGAACATTCCCTGGGGGTTTTGAGATGGGAATGAAGCAGGGTATTAAAGGTAGATGGTTGTCTGTAGAATGAATAAGAGGTTGCAGGGAGTTCCACAGGCAAGCTAGGGGAAAGGATAGTAGGTGTTTGCCTGGAGGATGAGCAAGCTTGTACAGTTCAAGCAAATTCTGGTTATTGGATCTTAGAAGTCTGTTGGGTAGGTGCATTTTGAAGGAGGAGGCAAGGGAGTGGCAGATGAAGGGATTAAAGATGAGTTTATGGGCATGAGTAAATTGAATGTAGGTAAGATGGATGGGAAGTTCGAGACAATTTAGTTTGTGTTGCGCATTGCAGTAGTGGGAGGAGTATTTATAGCCGATAAAAAACTTCTAACAAGAGACTAGCTTTGTTTTTAGAGAAGCTTGAAGGTTGGTAAAAAGTGGGGCACCGTAGAGGAGAGAAGGAATGAGGAAGGTGTTAGAGAGTACAAGTTTAGTAGTGGGAGTGATACAGCAGTTATAGCAGTAGAGCATGCCTAGTTTTTGGTGGGTTTTCTTTATATTGGTTAGTAGATGGGTATCAAATTTTAACTATTCATCAATAAGGACTTCTAGAAGCTTTACATGGGAGACTACCTCAAGAGAGGTATTGTTTTGACTAGTAATGGAGAATAAGTTCTTGTGTATAATGACACTTTTTGAAGGGGAAAAATAACATCATTTTAGTTTTTGATACGTTGAGTGATAAGTGGTTGTCTATCATCCAATGTTCAGTATAAGAGAAAGCATCCTGAGTTAGTTTTAAGAGAGTGAAGGTGGAAGTGGCTGAGCAGATGATTGTATAGTCATCTGCATATTGAATCAGTTTAGCACTAGGAGTGTTTTGGTGGAAGTCATTTATGAAAATGTTGAACAGTAGGGTACCCAATATGGAATCCTGGGGTATGCCTGTAGGTGTATTAAGGAAGGAGGAGGTGGCTATTTTCCATTTGACAGTTGTTGTCTGTTGGATAGGTAACTAGAAACCAGTTGACAGAAGAGTGGGGTAGGTTTAGATTAGAGAATTTAGATAGCAGAAGGTTTTGGGAGATAGCGTCAAAGGCCTTGGATAAGTCTAGAAGCAGGGTGGACACTAGACAGCTGGAATCCTGGGCTTTGTTGATGGTTTCAAGGAAGGAGAGGAGATTAGTTGTGGTACTGTGGCCTGGTCTAAAATCATGTTGTGTGGCAGTAAGTAGGTGGTTCTCTGTGATATAGGGTAGAAGTTGAAGGTGGATACACTTTTCTAGAACTTTTAAGATAGGGGATAAGATAGTGATTGGCCAGAATTTGGGAATGTTGTAATTACCTCCTTTGTGAAGGGGAATGATATACACCTTTTTCCAGAGTAAGGGTACATAGTTTTCTTGGATTGAGTGGTTTATTAGAATGGAGATGGGAAAGGTGATGGCATCAGCAGCAATTCTGAGGAAGTAGGAAAAAAGGTCATCGGGGGCATTTGAGCATAGTTTCAGTTTCTAAAGGAGTTTTTTTATGGTGGAGATAGGAATGAGTTTGATACTGAAGGAAGGGGGTTGGGAAGTGGTAGTGTTAGGGGAGGGAGAGATAGGAAGAGATGGAAGTGAAGCTTTGTTGGGGAAGAAAGTAGTTAGTTTGGCTATAGAATCAATAAAAAAGGAGTTAAATTGGGTGGCTAAGGAGAGGTCTGGGACATTTGGGTCAGGGCAGGGGTTGCCACTTTTGTCAGGATTGAGGAGGGTGGAGATGCCATTCCAGAGTTTTTAGGGGTTGGCCTTGTGGTTATTTTGAGAGGTGGAGAAGTAGGATTTGTAGTTGGAGGCAACATTTTTTTTACTTTGTAACATAGTAGCTTATATTCAGCCAGGGTGGTATGTGTTTTATTTTTCTGGTAATGTTTACAGGCTTTGTCACAGAGATAAATAATGGTTGTAGTTTCTTTGCTTAACCATGGGATGGTTTTACTTTTAATTCCTTTGGTTCTGGAGGGAGCAAGGATATTTAGCAGGTCAAAAAATGTAGTATTAAAGTAGGCTACTGCATTATCTAGGGAGAGGGTTTTAGAGGACTCCAGTTTGTGTGTTTTAGAAAGCTGGAGAAGGTTTCAGGGTTGACATTTTTCAGAGAGAGGGAGGAGATATAAGTGTGGGATAGTTGTAAGGAGGAGAGAAGGCAAGGAGAGAAACAGGGAAGATGATTGCTAAGAGTGTCAGGTAGGATACTGCTGTCAGAGATGTATTGGGGTGGCAAACAAGAATCCATTGAAGAGCAGTACAAGAGGAGAAGTGTTTCAAGGGCCTGGTAGTAGAGTTTATTAGTTGTGAGATGCTGTATAAGTTTAGGTTGTGTGGAGAAGTAGGAGATTGAATATTAGTCCAGTTAATATTAACGTCTCCAAGGATTATGGTCTTGTTGGCAATGTTAGAGGAGAACCAGGAGAGGATATCCTAAAGAATGGGTATATTGTCTCCTGGGGGAATGTAAAGAGTGGCTATACATGTGTGTTTTTTCTATTCATCTGGAAGAGGACCAGAGTTAGTTTGGCTTTGGTGAATATTGGTATGGGTTTGGTGAAGGGAGTAAAGGAGGAAGAGTAGAGAAGAGTTACTGCACCACCTTTTTTGAGGGTCCTGTCATTTCTAATTATATTGTAGTTGGGGTGAGTGATTTCAGGATCTTTTATGTGTGGCTTTAAACAGGTTTCAGTAATGGATATGATATATGGGCGGTTATGTTGGAGCCAGACATGGACGTTTGGAATCTTGTTACATAAGCTTCAAGCATTGAATGTAGTGAAAAGTAGGGAAGGAGGGATGTGCAGGATGAGTGGGGAGAAGGAAGGGATGGGTTTGAATGAAGAGAGGAAGAGGGACCAGGGTTTGGATGAACTTCACCAGAGAGAAGGTATGGTAATAAGGTGATGAATATGGGAAAAGAGGAAATAAGAGAGCTTAGTGTCCTGTTTGAGAGTTGGGTGTTGTGTTATAGTAGTATTACTAAGGATTGGGGATAGGAAGCAGTGAACATGAATGAGTTTATAAGGGAATAGGAGGTTGTTATTGAGCAAATACAGATGAGGTTGTGGGGTGTGTAACATATGTGGGGTAGATAGAAGTTATATGAAAGGAGGGAGAGTGATTAGAATTTGGAGGTCTGGTGAGAAGATGAAGGTAGAGTAGGAAAAGAAGAAGAAGAGAAAGAAGTGCAAAGAAAGTGGGTTTTAGACGCATAATGGTGTTTGAGTATTGTGGTATTGAGGAAATTGTAGTAGAGTGGAGAGTAGACTGGCTATGGGATTATTCAAGCTACCTCTAAAGTGGAAGATAGCTAAGGGGAGTGAGGGAGAGGGATTGTGTGGGTAGGGCTGTTGAGCTTGCGATTGGACATTTTGGGTGAGGGATTGTATGAGTGGGGCTGATCAGCTTGTGATTGGTCCTTTTGGTTGTGGGAATGGTGCTATGGCTATAAGTGTGGACGATGAAAAAAGATTGGTATTTAGGGAAGATAAATTCTTGTTTGTTAAGGTACTGGTGTCTTATGTCACATATTCAATGTTAGAAGTTATGTATGAAATGTTTGGGGTGTTTACCGGGTATGTTTTTATTGGGTAGTCACTTTTGTGTGTGCGCAAATGTATTGTAGATAGCTACTAATTTGTAATGTGAGGGGTTAATTGTAATTACTATAGCAGATTGGGTGGTGTGGTGGGTGTGGTTTGGACAAGTTTAAGTTACAGGTAGAGCCAAGATCCAAGCAAAGGCAAGTTTGTGTTTAAGAAAAAACAATTAGAATTGACAAACAACTGCTGTGTAAGTGTAAGCCATTTCTTAACCATTTATCAGGTGGAAAAACAGCATAGCCTTGTATCTGTAGGCTACCGTGCTCTCAATTAAATTAATAAACACACACAGTATTTAATTAATTATGGATACTATTTGCTAACAGAAGGGAATAAAAGAGAAATGCAAGATGAGTGTGTGTGTTGGGGGGGGGGGGGCTGCTTACAAGCCAAAGCTGTGTGCTCTCCAGGGGATAATGAATATTATCTGAAACGGGTAGACACGTACACAAATTTAACTTTAGCTGTTTGTGTTTGCAAACTATTCAAACCTGGACTGCACTTTTCATATATTAATGTATCCACCGGTCAGGTTAAAGATAAAATGTGTTATTATATATAAAGCATACGGTGTTATAAAGCTGTTATTTTTGATTGGATAATTGGGCTGCTTCTCTGCCTTTCATAGCCAGTGTTTTTAAAGCAGTTATACTTGTTTGCTCAAGGTTTTCAAAGCTGCAGAGAGATTGGCCTTCTGCCTTTTGCCCTGCTGTGATACTGATAAGTTTTTATTTTCAATTATATTCTGCACTTCTGTTTTACTACGCATCTGTGTAATCTGTGCAACTGTTTTTTGGAACTGGTGCAACTGTTTTTAGTCTACTTTTTATTGTCTGTTAGAGCTGAATATCTGTTACTGTTTGTGACCCTTTCAGCTTGTAATGAAATCTTTTGTCTAGAGAGACCTAGCTGTTTTTCTTTGTGGCAGAAAGTAATCATTCTGGTTGAATTTAACTAAAAACATTCCTGCAACACTGTTATTTTTGATTGGATAATTGGGCTTTTTTCTGTTTCTGTACCTTTAATAGCCAGTGTTCTAAACCAGTTATACTTGTTTGCTCAAGCTCTTCAAAGCTGCAGAGAGACTGGCCTTTTTCTCTGCTGTGATACTGGAAAAAGATGTGTTTATTTTCAAATGTTTTCTGCTCTTCTGTTTTACTACATAGGTTCATAGGTGTGTACTAGGCTAATGGCCCTGGAGCCTTTACAAGCCTAGCCCATAGGATTACCCTGGCATCGTGCCACCTCACCTTAGTTCCCAGTGCCTCTGTCGAGTAAAGCCAGTGGAGTGATCCTTGGGGTGAATTTTTTGTTTTCCATCCACTCATCAAGATTTCTCTTGAAGAGGGCCAGTGAGGTGCTCTGGTTGACATTTATGGGAAGTCTATTCCATAGCATGGGCAGTCTCTGGGTTATGAACCTGTCCCTCCAGCATGTTCTGTTGATTGTGGTAATGAGGTTGAGGTCTCTGGAGCATGTGGTGCAGACGGATTGGGATTTCTTTTGATGTAGCATTTCTAGCAGAGCTGGGTTAGACATGGCTTTGTAAGTCAACCAGAGTTTGCCTCTAAGTAGGTGATATGAGACAGAGAATAGTTGGAGTTTTTTTAGTCTGTCCATATAGGACAAATGTTTAAGGCCTAGGATCCTCTTTGTGAGATACTTTTGTGGATTCTCCAGTTGTTTCAGATGTTTAGTGAGGTGCATGCCAAATGGGGCATTGTACTCAATGATTAGCCTAATGGCGGAAGAGTAGAGGTTGAGAATGACCTATTTCTTCCTGGATGCAAACCCCTTAGTAATGAGATGTGTCACATAGAAGGACTTTCTGACCACAGTGACAATGTGGTCAAAAGATAGGATGCTGTCAACCTGTGTTCCAAGAACTCTTATAAAGCCTTCTGTGCTCAGTGGACTACCATCGATGTGGTAATTCATGGGAATTGGGTTTTTCCCAAAGGGAATGACAACACATTTTTTGGCATTGAGCTTAAGGCCATGGCTCTGACACCAGCCATTGGTCTCAGTGAGGCCTTTCTGTAGGATGTCAACATCACTAGGGGAGTTAATAATAGCTCCCAACTTGCAATTGTTTGCGAACTTTGTCAGCCAGAGTCCCTTTGTGTTGGCTTGGAGTTCAGAGAAGTAGATATCAAACAGGAGAGGACCCAGGACCGAACCCTGTGGGACTCCAGTCGTGACTGGTTGGCAGTCTGACTTGAAGTCAGCTGCTTTCACATTTTGGGTTCTACCTCTGAGCCAATTTGCAACCCACCTACTGATATAGGGTTTAATGCCTAGCTTAGTGAGTTTCTTCTATGATTCTTGAGTGGGGAATGGTATCAAAGGCCTTGGCCAGATCAAGGTAGGCTGTATGAACCACCTTGCCTGCATCCACGGACTGAAAGAAGTTGACCAAGTTGAGCAGACATGATCTACTATTCACAAAACCAAACTGTGTGAGATCCAGATTTTGGAGATTCCCTATATCCTTGTTTATTAGGTCCATGATGATGTGTTCCATAGCTTTGCATATCAGACTCGTCAGGCTAATGGAGAGATAGTTCCCGGGGTCTGTAGTCACTCCTCCTTTGTGGAGAAAGATGACTGCTGCAATGCACCATTTGGTAGGGACAAATTCTGAGGTGAAGCTGTGGTTGAACAGGGCACACAGATGAGGTGCCAGTTCACTCGTTGATGTGGAACACAGCCAGGGATATTTTCAGGTCCCATAGAAGCTGTATTCTACTGATATTGTGACTGGTCCCTTGGGGGTAGTGGTAAAGTTGTCACTGATTCTGTCCTCCAGTATATTGGCAATATCTTTTGGCTTGGTATAGGAGGTACCATTGTGCAGTAGCTCAGAGAAAATCTGGGTATTGTCGTGAAGATTCTTTACATAACTATAGAAGGCCTTGTGGTTGTCTTTACTATCTATACATATACATATCTGTGTAATCTGTGCATCTGGTTTTTGCAATAAGTGCAACTGTTTTTAGTCTCCTTTTTGTTGTCTGTTAGAGCTGAATATCTATTACTGTTTGTGACCCTTTCACCTTGTGGTGAAACCTTTTTTCTAGAGACATGGCTGTTTTTCTTTGTGGCAGAAAGTAATCAGTCTGGTTTAATCTAGCTAAAAGCATTCCTGCAACACTGTTATTTTTGATTGGATAATTGGGCTTATTTATTTTTCTCTGCCTTTAATAGCCAGTGTTTTAAACCAGTTATACTTGTTTGCTCAAGCTGTTTAAAGCTGAAGAAGGGTTGTACTTCTGCCTTTTGCCCTGCTGTGATGTTGGAAAAAGATAAGTGTTTATTTTCAATTGTTTTCTGAACTTTTGTTTTACTACATATCTGTGTAATCTGTGCAGCTGTTTTTTTTTTGTTTGTTTGTTTTTGTCCTACCACTTGCTCAGTTGTTGTGGTGGTCTTAAATCTTGGTGGCTTTGAGTTGCCTGCCTCTTACATAAAGTTGATACTGGACACTCGCCCCAGTCACATTACATCATCTCATTCTACTGTTTATAGTGAGAACTTAGTAAACGCCCACCCCTTTAGCTTCTGAGCCTTGAATTATCTCATTATCTCCTGTCTCTTCACTTTCTACTAAAAAAAATGTACCTCTTCTACTTCATTTTGTTGTTTGTCATATTTATTACTGCTTGTTGGTAGCTTCACTAAATTGATGACAGTATTTTACTGAATCACTGCTATCTGTTACTGTTGTGATTTGTGAGCTATTGTTTCAAAGCAATCTACTGATTAACTATATTTCATTGATATCAACTACAATTCATTGCTGTTTAACTGCATTTTGCTGCACTTTGCTGCTGTTTAACTGTATTTTTCATACTTCAAGTGCTATTCTTTTGATTATAAGTGATTAATCTGTGCTTCATTGTGAGTTTTTTCTTACTGAGTTCTTAACCTTAAAATTGAGTAGCATAGTCTAAATACAGGTCTGCAGCATCCAGAGCTTCAGCTGCACAGTTTTAAACCCTTTTTGAGGTATTTCAGCTGCATGTTTTACCTTAGCAGCATTTGTGTTATTATCTTGCAGTACTACTTGTAAACCTTCCTCCCTTTACCCTCTTAGCTCTTTCAAATATGGATGGAAAATTTCCTACATTTTTCCCTGTCATTCTGGTTGATATGGGCATCCTGAGACAGTGTAGCAACTGCCTCAAGTACATGGACAAACTTCTGCTATTATCACCTAGGAACACAATTTGTGAGAGATGCAATTACATCAAGCACCTAGTGTCACTGCTCTCTTCCCCCACAAGCCAGTATAACTGGCATTGAGAAGGTTGTCAACACAAACACCACACCTCAAACACCACCCACACCTACACAACACACCCACACACATGTGGAGGTACTCAACAAAAGCATATCCAAACAAAAGAGACCTCTGAGACATAAATGCACACAATCTCCACTACCCATGACACCACACATACTCCACACACCTCTGTCTCACAGCCACTATGGCCTAAATATAAACCCAACATATTAGTCATAGGAGACTCCATTGTGAGACACACAGATGTGTCCCTCACCAGGCCGAATAAGGAGAAAGTCACGATTAGTTGTTTGTCGGGTGCCAGAATCCGCAAGGTATTGTTATGTTTCTGTTATAGTCCATGTTGGAGTGAATGACTTGAGACATAACTTCCTGGACTATATGAAGAGAGACATGATCGAGTTTGCAGAGTATGTGTAAAGTGCAGGTTTGTCCCTAGCCTTAAGCAGATTTCTACCGTCACCAAGAATGATGCCTCAATACAAACAGAACATGATTGTTTTTAACAACTGGCTTAGTTTCTGGTGTCATTCAAAGGGTATCCAGTACCTGACACACTGGGATGACATGATTGACAAGCCATAATGCTTTGCCATAGATGGCCTGCACCTGTCTCCCTTAAGCTTCAGGCTCCTGGCAAAGGATCTTGCCACCCCCATAGTGCCTTTTTTTAGGCAATGCCATGAGGTCAAAACTACAAACATGAACATTTCATCAAAATATAAATTAAAGGTTTTGCTGCTAAATGCTAGGAGTCTAAACATGAAACTGCACTAATTGCAAGCATTCTTAACCCTGGAAGAAGCTGAGATTTGTGCAGCCACAGAAACCTGGTTCAAAGCTGCGGAGAGCACCCCAGCCATACCAGGTTATTTATCCTATCATTCATTCAGACCCCAAGCCGTGTCAGCAAAACAAAAGGAGATAGAGTTGGAATATATATATCTATATATATATATATATATATATACATATATATATATATATATATATATATATATATATATATATATATATATATCTATGTATAAATATAAATATATATATATATATATATATATATATATATATATATATATATATATATATATAAAGACATATACACCTCTAGGCTGGTCAAGCAGTATGATGCTCAGAAATTACTCCAGGTGAAGTTAACCATTGACCAGACCCCTATTCAAATCATAGCTAGCTACTGGCCTCCAACTCAAACATAAGATGCCCACTCCACCTATCTGGACCTCTTCAAATCTATCAAGATTCAACCTTTTACCCTGATCCTGGGTGAATTTAACTATCCAACCATAGACTGGAAGAAATACTCATGCCAAAACAGAAATGCCCAGAGATTTCTTGATTTTTGTCAATGCAAATGCCTTGGACCAGTTGGTTGACACCCCCACAAGAGGTGAAAATATCTTGGACTTGGTATTAACCAACATGAGTAACCACTGCAGCCTCCCTATAATATCATCATCCCTGGTAAGATCCAACCACAAAGCAGTCACTTTCAAAGTCACCATCTCCCCCTAGGGTCAAACAAAAAAACTTCTCCAAAGCTGATTGCAACCTCCTGAGGGAAGGTGTAAACAGCTTCACAGCCCCATCCCCCTCCACAGAAACTGGCACATATGTCCTAACATACACCAAAGTACTATATGAGCATTTATATAGCTGCATGGAATCAGAAATACCAGACAGGACAAAATCATCCTCCTCAAGGAAGAGTAAACTTGTCTGGTGGACACCTACAATAAATAAACTCTACAATAAAATGAAAAAAATTCTGTCCAGGACCAAGAAAGAGCAGGTGTCTAATTGGAAGCAATCTCTCCTTAGCCTGAACAAGCAAATTAGAGCACTAGTGAAATCCTCCAAAGCAAACTTTAAGTCCAAACTGGCCACATCCACTAAAGGCAATCATAAGGCATTCTTCACATACGTCTGCAATCTCAAGGAATAACCCAGATCTGCTCAGGACTGGTGGTCAAGGACACTACATACACAAATCCTGTAGATATAGCCAACCTGCTGGCAGACAGGTTCAGTAAAACTTCACTCTTCTGTCTCCTCATCAGTAAAACAGGATGTCCCCAGCACCTGACCTCTCCCTTTATCTCTAGGGAGAAAGTCATTACTGTCCTCTGAAAGGCAAACAATACAGCCTCCATGGGACCTGATAACATCCCAGGCTGCATCTTACATGAGCTCAGACTGGAACGTACAGCAACATTAGGCACCATATTCAACCAAAGCCTGAGTACTGGCTTCATCGCCACCGAGTGGAAGACAGCTACTGTCATCCCTTTACACAAAGGTGGCACATCCACCGATCCAGGATATTATAGCCCCATCAGCCTAACTAGCCAGATCTGCAAGGCCATGGAGACAACCACAAGGCATTCTATAGTTACGTCAAGAATCTAAATGGCAATGCTCAGATCTGCTCTGAGCTACAACAGAATGGCATTAAATATACTGATCCCAAGGATATTGCCAATATCCTGGCAGATCAATTCAGTACCAACTTCACTCCCCCACTCAGCCCCTAAAGGGCCTATCTTAATACCAAAAGATTAACAAATTCCGGTAATCACGGCCACACAGGTAGAAACTGCATTCTCCAAAGCTAAGAATATAGTATCCATGGGACCAGACAACATCCCAGGCTGTGTACTACGGGAACTGCAAAATGGACTGGCACCTCACCTAAGTGTCATGTTTAATCATAGCCTCACCTCAGGCTTTGTGCCCACTGAGTGGCACACAGCTATAGTTATCCCACTCCACAAAGGGGGAGCCACCTTGGATCCTGGGACCTACCGTCCCATCAATCTGATGAGCCTGATCTGCAAGGACATGGAACGCATTATCATGGAACTTATAAACAAAGACATTGGCAATCTTCAAACACTGGACCCCACCCAGTTTGGGATTGTGAAGGGCCGATCTTGTCTCCTGATCCTGACGGACTTCTTCAAATCAGTCTCCAGAGCTGTGGACGAGGGTAAGGCGGTCCACACAGCCTATCTGGACCTCACCAAGGCCTTTGACACCATCCCCCACTCTGGAATCATAGATAAACTTACTAAGCTGGGCATAAATCCCTACATCACTTGATGGATTACCAACTGGCTTACTGACAGAACCCAGACTGTAAATGTAGCCAACTCCAAATCCAGCTCCAGACAAGTGACAAGTGGAGTACCTCAGGATTCAGTCTTGGGACTGCTCTGGTTTGGCATCTACTTCTCTGAAGTACAGGCCAACACTTAGGGTCTCTGGCTAACAAAGTTCGCAAATGACTGAAAACTGGGAGCCATTATCGAATCCTCAAATGCTGTGGATATTCTACAAAAGGGCCTTACAGAAACATATGCTTGGTGCCAGAGCCATGGGCTCAAGCTTAATGCCAAGAAATTTCATTTGACTGACAACTCATTTGACTGATTCCCATTTCACTGACAGCTTACAATGCTGAATTTCAACATACTGAATCTTAACTCATAGACAAGCACACTTAGAAAACCAATAACTAATCTTTTCTAGAAAATAAAACAACTTACTAACCCTCTTAACAGAAACGGGACAATGTACAACCAAGCCAGATGGGGGGCTAGGCCCCCCACACCCTAATCCCTCCCCCTAATTATATATACTAACTCCAGGATCGCACTACAGTGGGGAATAGGCATATACCTTTAATTTGCCTTACGGTACTTTACACTCTGCCACTGCTGTTGGGAATGCACAAAAAATTCACCAAATTACTTTAGATACTTCCCATAAAAATGTAAAGAGACAAATCTACATTTAGAAATACTGCAACACTACTTTCTACAAGACTATCAGAATTCTAACAGTCTGCACTGTAAGTTACAGTAATTCTTTTTATCACAAGCAAGCCACAGGTCAAGGAAAACCCACAAAAAACTATATCTGAAATGTCAGTGAAATGGGAGTCAGTCAAATAATGAGTGGTCAGTCAAATGAAATTTAGGTCAGTTGGGTGTTGTTCAAATGGATGTCAGTCAAACGAATTTTAGGTCAAGTGAAGTAGATCCATATATATATATATATATATATATATATATATATATATATATATATATATATATCTATGCATTTTATAAATCTAATAAAAGCTCTGTTGTAATTTTAAAAGTACAAGTGGCTACATCGTGAATTTGTGTAACACCCTAAATATCTAAATATCAAAATATCTAAAAATCTTTAAGCTCAATAAATTAATTCATAAAAAACATGTGCATTACTAAGGTCAAGGGGAATATCTTGCTACTCAACAAAGTAAACAAATATTTGTAGACTATATTGTATTTAAAAGTTACAATGTGTTCATTTCAAACCATACTCTCATTTCCCAGTTACAAACATCTTAAAAAATCTACTTTACTTTCTGTTAAAATTAATGAAATGAATCAGCAATAAAACACTCAGTTCTCACCTCTGACTTATGGAATGAGTTATTTTAGATAGTCTTAATGAATCCAGTGACATAAGATATGCAAAAAGCTTCAAAATTCACGTAACCATCAGATTTCAGCTTTCATGATCTTTTTTTTTATTTTTTATGTAATTTTCTGTGTAAATTATATGGCATCATATACAGCTACATGTTTGCTATATGCAAGTATATACAATATATATCTTTCTTATAAGTAGTTTGCTATTCAAATATAGTTTCTGTCTTATCTGTCCACTGATATTCTGCTTTATTTCATATAACTTGCATTTTTAAACACTCCCATTAAAGAACTATTTAATTATCATCTCACTATCAGAGATTGCAACATGTGAAAATATTTCTTAACTTACTGATACTACTTTTTAATTAATATTACATAAAGTATTTTTTCATTCCTTGTGCATTTGCATATTGTTCCTAAGTTGTTTACTCTTCTTATTAATTCTAGTATTATATGCAGTCTCGACTATATATAAAATAATTGCTGTCTAATTTCAATGGCTGTGTCTAGCAATTGTCTACTGTTGTTCTGGTCTGAATTTCAAATCCTGACATTAGATTTTAATTAGAGCATTTGAAAATGACAGCTCACAACATATAGCAGTGCTAATCTGTTCTGTAAGTTTCTTGGTATTCTCCTTTAAACTATTCTAATTAGTTACAGACATCTATTTTACTCCTTCCCATTAATATATACAGCTGAAGTTAATAGCATGAGTTATTAATACTCAATAAAGTATAAGCAAATTATATATCAGAAATAGCACAATGTAAAATCATTGCTATAACTTTTGTTTTTTCCTGTTCTTCGCTACTAAATAAATATTTAAAAAAAGTTATTTTTAGCAGATTTTACACATATATACTTGAAAGTATGTTTGGATATTTTCTCCTTATCATTTGCTTGCACAAACATCAGTGGTGAACTTTGAACTCTTCAAGTACCTGGATTTCCATCAAAACAGCTCAAGAAGTAGGCAGGAAGTAAAGCAAGCAAGAATCAAGCAGCTTCACACAACTAAATCATTCTTTTGATCTCAAGCTTTTTAAATTGCTAAATGTTACATAGATGACCTGTGAAAGGAATGTGTTGTATACGGACAGATAAAACATAGTGAGCAGCACTTTAACATTTCAAATTAGCATATTACTTAGATCTAACATTAATTTAACCTAGTAATTCACATACTGCATAAAGTTGAAACAAATAAAACTCTTTATCTTATATAGGCTTAAAGTCAAGTACTCTATGATTATAATTTAATGACATTCTCATACAGGACATATTTCTTTAACATTTAGAAATGCATTTATAAGTTTAGTTTAAATGAAATATACTAAGTCTTTTGCTCCAAATATAGTAAGACTATTTATATTCTGTATCATGTAAAATGGTAAAGTTTAAAACATAAATGCATACTTATATGGTTTGAAGCTCAAAGTCCTAAAAATTTACTTAGGAATGAAATATATTGTTTCAGAAAATAAAAGTTATGCAATCAGAAATAAATGTAATTTTTTAAGGATTTTTAGAAGCAGTTTTCCAGGAATTCAGCTCACTCTGCCTCCAGAGGGATGTAGCATTCCAGTCCATTTCTTCAGTGTTGTTAAGAATTTTATTTTTATTAACAAATGTAGATGCCTTATCCAGTAAGCTAATCACCAGTACCCAACATGGATTTCGGCCAGAGCATAGCACCTTCACTGCATTGCTATCATTTACAGACATGGTCAATAAAGCTCAAAACTGTAATAAACTTGTATATGCAGTATTTCTAGACCTATCAAAAGCTTTTGACATAGCCTCTCACAGTAAGCTCCTCAATCAGCAATCTCCCTGGGTCTATCATCTCCATCTTTTCAGAGGTTCTCTGTCTACCTTGCCAAAAGTCAACAAGCTATAAGATGGCAAGGATCCATCTCTGCATACCTTCCCACTTTCACAGGAGTTCCACAAGGATCCATCCACGACCCTCTACTGTTCAATACTTTTATAAATAACCTACATTCATCTTCTTCTGAAGGTACCTTGACTCAGTATGCAGATGACAATCCCATCATCTGCTCTTCAAACACTTTAACTCACTTCCAAGAAATCACGCAACAAGCTGTCATCTTTTTTAACCCCCCAAAAAACAAATTACTCCTCTTTACCCAAAAACTCACAATACTAACAGAATTATTTTTCAAAATCTTCTCAGCAAATGGCACTGAAATTGAAATAGTCCACCATACTAAACTATTAGGAGTCATAATAGATGACAATCTTGACCTCCACATCCAAAGCAATATCAAGAAAACCCATCACAAATTAGGCATGCTTTACAAAAACAAACATTTTCAGAGCACACCCAGAAAATTTAATCTAGCAAAAACTTACCTTCTGCCCTTCCTACTCTATGGAGCACCAGTTCTGTCCAATTTAGAATCCTCCATAAAAAAAAAAAACAAACTTGAAAGCTGCTACAACAAAATTGCCAAGCTTGCTTCTAATTCATCCTCATTTAACTATCACTGTAAAGCTCTGCATACCCTTAGATGGCTGGAACTCCCCCTCCACTGCTCATACTTTCAGCTTACATTTCATAAAATCATGCACAAACCATTAGCCTGCCCAGCTCTGACTCCTTTATTCAACATGTATTTCCCTAAAAGAACTCTTAGATCCAAAGACAAACAACTTCTCACCATAAATAAACTGAATAACTCCCCTGGACAAAGCCTATGCTCATAGTCAGTAGCAAAAAATGGAACTCCTTACCTCTAACCACCAGAACTATTTCTAATCTATCCACTTTTAAATGCTCCCTAAAAGAATACTTTAAAAAACCTTGGACCTCCTCCTGTGCTTGTCCTGGCTGAACTTACTCACTATAATTCACTCACCCTCTTCAACCTAAATCACATTTCACAACCCTCTCCAGTCTCCTACTCCACTCCTTTCTTTTGTTTTTCCCACTAACTTACCTTATCCGTTTCATCTCTGCAGACATGTTATATGACTCTTTCTATCTTCTCCTGACACCTAATCTACACTTTATTATCTCCTTCTCTGCATCCTCCTTCCTCCTATAACCATACTATAAACACCATCTCTCATATTAGGTCATCTCTCAATTTTCTCTCACTGTTTCTAATCATATAATCTCTTATATGTCTTCAAAATATCTTATTATAATTGTCTCAGGTCTTATTTATCACATACTAGTCTCTGTAACAAATATTACTACTGATTTTTTCCTCACATATTTTCTCCAACTCATGCTATTATTTTTCATTGCACTTTACTAAGAAACATGTGTTTGATGTTTTATTTCATTCCTATGATTTGTAGTGTAACATGATACTTTGTGATTTTAAAATATCTGTACTTGATGTTTTGTAAAGTAACAGTATACTTTTTGATTTCAAATGTCTGTACTTGATTTCTGGAAGATTGTGATTGTGGAGCTTTTTTCCCTGGGCCTCCACTGAAAATGGACACTTTTTGGCCCAGTCAGACTTTCCTTGTAAACAAATGTCAAATAATAAATAAATAAATGTTCCATCTTCTTTCTGGATTCTTCTTTGAAATTTACAGCTTTTGAAGAACTCCTTGTTATAAATCTTTTCTCTTTATTTTAGTGAGTATAAATAACTATCATGTATCTCCTAATTCTAATTTTTGATTAAACTTTCCATCAGAGAAAAGTTTTCCATCACAGGGTTTTCACCAGTTGCTGCTCTCAGTTAGCCACATTGGCCAGACCCCCTATTATTTTATTCTTCAACTAACTGTGACTGAAATTTTTTGACAACCTTCCCACCATGTTCTTGCTGTGTTTGTAAAGCCAGTGTTTCTGTTCTTATCTACCCATTATTTTACACTGACCTCACAATTCCCTTCTTCTCGTCCTTAACTGCTGTTGTCAGTAGGTACAAAGCATCATTTATGAAGTCACTCTCATTAAGTTGTTTAAACACTTTTATGCTCTAATTACATTCCATAGATTGAAAAATACTGAGTGCCTACCTAGGCAACCTGTGTTGCTATTTTGTACTGCGTATCACTTGGGTTGCCTGTCCTTATTATAAATTATCTTTGGAGGTTCCTGCCAGTCTCATTTCATCTCATCTGTTTTTTTTTTACCAGTTAGCACTAGAAAATCAAATAAGTAAGCTCCTCAATTCATACTTCTAACGCATGTTTCACCCTCTTGTTCATAGAGTCATAGGATCTTAGGAAATACAAAGCCACTGAGTTTTGTGACAGTTTACACTTTGCCACAATCCACACTTAGATTCTACCTATTTTCTAAGGAGGCCAATGATGGTGGTGTCAAGGGTTAATTTGTGAACACCCATCCAACCATTCAGTTCCCATCTGATGGAAGACAATGTGCCATACTGCTTAATTTGTAGTGGAAGTCTAATCCAGAGGTGGGGAAAGTGCTATATAAAATCCTTTCTCTCTGCCATGTTTATTTAATTTCTGATAATGATTTAGATCCCTGATTCTGCTATTTGTGGGGTTATTTGATTTGTAGGGAAAAAGAGATCCATGAGCACTGTAATAGATCTTATTAATCATTAAACCCCTGTACTGAAGCTCCTTACTGTGTGGCAACAGCAATGTGCATATTGGAAGAAGGTACAAGCTGTGCTGAACATGGAAAGAAATAAAACTGACTTGCAATAAATGACAAGTTCTGAAACATTGCTAGATATATATGATCAGTAGATCATTAGAGGATCAATAGATAGAATCATACAGTTGTCTGCATAATATTGTGGAGTTTGACATAGTAAGTCTGTCAGATTATCAGTGGTGACAGTAGACTTGTCAGAAGACTGACCCTGCTTAGCAACTATAATAGTAATTATAGCATTAATAGCAGTAGGTCTGCACAATATTTGACATAAGATGATTTATAGAAATAAGAATATTGTCTCAACAAAAATCAGGTCAGTCATCTAAGTCATGCATACCTACCGTAAAGAGTTACCCTGAATAAAAACACCAAATCTACAACTCTGAAACACAGCAGCAACAGAATTGTTTTAGTGATCCATGGCTCTTTTGTAAAATACAGTGATTTGTCACTCACAAAGCTGGACAAGGAGAATGTTACAGTGAGTTGTTTTCCATTGGCACTATTTCTGACATTACAAGGGCCCTATGGACTTTATCTCCTGACAAATATGATTATGAAAAGGCAGTAGTGTATGCCGGAATGAGTAACACTAGACATAAAACCCTGCAGACATACAGAGAGAGACACAGTAGAACTTTGCATATGGATTACAAATGGAAGTAATATACTGTACCTGAAATAATACCTAGAAACAGAGAAAATATAATTGGTTTCAATAATTTTTTCAATAGGTGTCATTCCAGGGGGGTCCGGAATACATCCGTGTGGGACAAGATGTTCAACACTTGAGCTTAACTTATTAAAAATGGCATGCACCTTTCACTCTAAGGCATCTGCATACTTGCTGTAGCCTTTGTTTCACTCCTCTTGCTTTTACTTAGGCAAATCCCACTGATTAGTATTCCAGCATAACTAATATATCTGCCATAAAAATGGGTCACTTTAAGGCATCTCTCCTCAATGCCAGAAGTCTAAACAATAAATTCCTGATCTCGTTGCAGTATTGCATTTGGAATGTACCTATGTCTGCAAGCTAATGAGAAATGGTCTCTGTCTCTTTGTCTTCTTACCTGATGGCGTTTGTAATGGAGTCTGTTAATGCCTCCAGGCAGAACCTTAAGGACCAACTAACTGGACTAATTGAACAACGGATCCTTCTAGATATGGTTAATTATGACATAATAGCTTGATATAAAACATTTTATTTGTTCCTTTATGACCACATAAAATTTCTCAGTGGTAGTAGAAACTCCATTATTTTGGATGGCTTTAGCTATGCTTTATTAAACATGGATACCCCTACCTACAATGTAGGATATTTCCTACATTTCCAAGAATTCTATGTCTGCCCCAAGCTTTCAGTCATTCACAAACTTGGTCAACCACAGCCCATTTATATTGGCCTGGATATCAGAGAAGTAAATGCCAAACATTAGTGGTCTTATTACTGATCTCTGGCATGCTCTACCAATGTATGACCTTTTAGTGTAAGTGGAATCACTATTCTTATCTCTTGTGTCCTCTTTTAAAAGCCCTTTGGCTTCCCAGTGGGTAGTATACGGGTTAACTTGTACTTTTTATTTTTTTTTTTAATTTGCTGACTCTACCTGATTGGGGAAGGATGTTGAGTACATTGGCTATATCCAGATAGGCAGTATGAACTGATTTGCCCTTGTTCATGTCCTTTGAGACCTTTTAAATGAAGCAGAGTTTAAAATGGAGCCCTACACAGGTTAATAGACTAGATTCCCTCAACTGTGCCACTAATCTTTTATGTGGAATAGTCTCACCGATCCATTCCTGAACAGCCAAGATCCTATATGAAATACAGACTTGTCTGTGGTGCTTGCATTAAATACTGAGTTCTCAAGTCAGTGTACTTAGTTAGATAGGGGTCAGCTGGTGTGTGTGTGTGTGTGTGTGTGTGTGTGTGTGTGTGTGTGTGTGTGTGTGTGTGTGTGTGTGTGTGTGTGTGTGTGTATGTCTAGTCAGAAGAGTATAACTGTGTATCCTACAGTAATCAATACAGTCCCATAGAGTACAAATATTCCCCCTCCTATGCAGGAGCTAAAAAAATGAAAACATTTTCTCCAAAGTAAACTACAGGCTGCTAAGCAATGGCATAAATAGTTTCAACCCCCCACCCCACTAACACAGCAATCAGACTCCTATGCAGAGGTGTACACAAATGCCCTGTATAAACACTTATACAACTGTATAGACTTGACTCAGCTGTACCTGAAAGGATCAAAACAAGGTCCTCTAGAAAAAAACAAGCCACCCTGGTAGACCTCAAGTATAAATAGGTTATACAACAAGAGAAAGAAACTGATGTCTAAGAACAAGAGGAAACTAATTCAGCAGAAGAGGAACACACTCCAGAACTTGAACAAGAAAATTAGACATATTGTAAAGTCATGCAAAGCTAATTACAAAGCTAAATTAGCATCCCTAGCTAAGGATAATCATAAGGCATTCTTTAGCTATGTCTGAAATCTAAAAGGGAAGATCCCAGCTTTTTGCTGAACTAGTAGTAGACGATACCACTCATACTGAACCTGAGGAACTTGCCAACCTGCTAGCTGACAGATTTGACATAAACCTCATCCTGTCCCCACCAGTCATACCCCAAAGCATACCTGACACCAGTTGTCTACCTAGAATCTCCAAAGAGTGGGTCATAAACCTGCTCTCCAAGGCCAAACAACACGACCTCTATGGGGCCAGATAACATCCTAGGCTGCTTATTAAACAGTCTAAAACAATACCCAGCAGAACCACTTGGCATGTCTTTAAGCACAGCCTAAGCACTAGCTTTGTCCCAGCAGAGCAGAATTCAGCAACAGTAATCCCCTTGCAAAGAGGGTGTCCATCAACCAACCCTGAGAACTATAGTCCTATAAACCTAAGCACCCTTATCTGCAAGGCTATGGAAAGAATTATCATGGACCTTATTAACAAAGACATGGTGACCTTCAAATTCTTTACCTAGCTCAATTTGGCTTCATTAAGGGTAGCTCATGCTTATTAAACCTGGTGGACTTCTTTGAGAATGTCACCAAAGCCCTGGATGAAGGCAGAACAGTGCATACCACCTATCTTGACCTAAGAAAGGCTTTCAACACAATCTCCCACTCAGGTATCTTTGAGAAACTCATCCAGCTGGGGATTAACCCATACATCACTAGATGATAGCCAACTGTCTCACCAACCGAACGTATACAGTCAATTTGGGGATTCCACCTCTACCAGTAGACCAGTTACAAGTGGTGTACAAGTGGTGTACCGCAAGGATATGTGCTGGGTCCTCTACTGTTTGGAATCTATTTCTCAGAAATCCAGGTGAAAGTAGATGACCTGTGGCTTACAAAGATCACTGATGATTGCAAACTATGTGCAATCTTTGACTCCCCCAACAATGTTAACATACAACAAAAAGAGTTTATACAGACAAATGATTGGGGCCAGAACCACATAAAAAAATGCATTATTATCTCCTTTGGCAAAAGGGAAGCCTCTTCAAATTCCAATATAGACAATAAGCTCAAACCCAGTGGTGTGAGATTTTGGAATACTGGTTGATAACAACCTAAACTTTGATCACCATGAGTCTACAGTGGTAAGGAAAGCCATTGTTCATAAGTAAGCACATTGCATCCAGAACTAAGGATGTTAAAACTCTGTTTACTCAACCCTCATCAGGCCATTAAAAGAGTACAATGCTCCCTTCTGTATGTACCTCACCAGACATCCTCAGCAGCTGGAGAGACCACAGAGGTTTCTCCCCAAGAAAATTCAGGACTTTCAAAACATGACCTACATGGACAGACTGAAAGGCCTGCTACTGTACTCTGTATTTTATAGGTTGCTGAGAGACAACTTGTGCCTGGCCTACTCAGCAGTCTCTGACCCTGTCGTAATGGAAATGCTTCACATCCACAAGTCAAATGGAACAAGATTCATTCACTTCAGGGATTTTAACCTAGCCTGCAACATTAAAAGGACATGCTGGAGAGACAGATATGTCTCCAAGGCATTGCCATTCCTCTGGAACAAACTCCCATTTCACGTAATGCAGAGCTTCTCAATGACCTTATTAAGCACAACTTAGACAATTGGATGCAACTTAGACAATTGGATGGGAGACCGTAAATTTACCCTAAGATGGTAATTTTGTACACACTGCAAATATAGACTAAATAACATGGTCGATAAGGGAACATGGGTATAATGTGGCTAGGCTTGTAAAGGCCCAAATGCCATTAGCCTAGTAACCTCCTATGAGCCTATGAACCTGTAAAGTTGACTGACAAGATGAAACAGAGCTCATTGATAGATTACATTATAGGCTGTTACACTGGACTACAGTTCCCATTACCATGAGCTACCCAGATGAGTGTTGCAAGTTTAAGCAGTCTCTTAGCAACCTTTGATTTCTGGATGGAATAAGTAAAATAAAATAATATAAAATACAATAAATAAAATGTGTCATTATCCTCACCTGCAGACTATACTTAGCTGATGGTTTCAGCTGCACAGACGGATATATAACTTTTTCTTCTTAAAATGTAGTTGAATCTGCAAGCCTGAAACATTGCACAAGACTGGAGTTCCCTTTTTGGTAAAATAAAGGGTTATTTGTTTACTGTTTGAGTTGTTAATGTTACTGTATATCTTACTTGGTGTTTCAGACACTGAAGTAATTGTTTTATGCAACTAACAAAGGGAACTTATTAAATATTTCTCTGCATGACATTAATGCTAGTTTTAGGGATGTAACATTGGATTCTTTTATACCATACATGTTTCAGTATTAAAAAAAAAAAATATATATATATATATATATATATATATATATATATATATATATGTTTGTGTGTGTGTGTGTGTGTGTATGAGCAGCAAAAGTGCTGTTCTGTAGAATGCACACCTTTCAATTGTCCTTGATAAAATATTTGTTTTTTTTGGGGGGAGGGGATAAATTGCAGATGAATTTAATCATTCAGTAACGACAACGACCATGATTTTGCAGAATGTTCCTGCATTTTTTTCTGCTTTTTTTCCTGTCCCTGATAGAATGTTTTTGAGGATAAGTAACTGAGGTATACAGTCAATAAAGACAGAAATCTGAGTTTCTGACTTCCTGTTTTTCTGCAAATGGATACAAATGCAATTTCTGTTGTTCTAGTAACTTTTTTAATTGAATTCAAGTAAAACGTTCATCTCCTTCCAAAACTTCATTTTCATTTTTTTTTAACTTCTCCTTCAGTGAGTTATGCCATAACAGCTTAACTCAAAAAGTTAGCTGTTATTTAAAAGTTTCTCTCTAATATCCACAGATAAGAATACCACAACTGCAGAAATCACTGATTTTTTTCACTCCTTGAGTCTAATCTGCAGGTATATATTATCACGCACATATAGGTCACTGCATAATGAAAGTGCTGTATCATGGTGCTTATTTGCACAGCTTCATATTGCCAGCAGTTTGCCAACTCGCACTATGGAATGATAAGTTACTAAACTGAACTGCCTATTTAATAAATACTTCTTCAAGGCATAGAACACCCTTTATGATGCTGCATTCTCTATTTCAATGGTTGTTTATACCTGTTCTGTATTCCTCAGCTTCCTGTTGGTGCCGTACAGATTGCTCCTCACCTCAAAGTGTTGAAATAGAGCAGACACCCAACCTATCTCTGATACGTGGCTATAAATACGTAGCAAACTAGGTGAAATCAGAACTTGCTAACTCATGTTCACAAGATAGGGTCATTTTTACTTCATTAAATACTGCATCTGCCTCAAGAGACTATTGGAATAGTCACAAAATTAGGCAAGTGTTTTTTCATAGTATCCAGTTAGTCTAAGAAAACCCTTCACCTGTTTTTAGAAGCAGATACACACCAGATTTTTATGGCTTCCATATTGTTTAGTTGTGGTCACATTATACCTTTTTCTTTTTTTTTTCCCCACAATGTTTTTTACATTATACCTTTTTCTATAAGGTGCCATAAGTACTTGTATCCACCATACCCAGTTTTTGTTTCTTAGTATTTACAGTCAGATCAGCCTGTATTGTGCATTTTAGCACCTCCTGAACATTAGATGAGACCATGTCATCCAGATAAGCCACAGCATATTGTGGCTGAGACATCAGCATTTTATTCATCAACATCTGAGGTATGACTGGGAATCCATTTACATAAATTGTAGCACCGTTTACAAAACTAGATCATTAGGGGATACAAACAAATTTTTTGTGCCTGACAGAGTTGATAAGAGGTATCTATCAGTATCCCTTTGACTTGTCCAGTGTTTTCAAGAATATGTCCTTTCCTGGAATCTCTACCAACTCTTCAGCTCTTTCTGTAGAATAGCTATTAAACTTTGAAATACTATTCAGTTTGAAAAGCCATTACAGAATCTAATTCTACTGGAAGAGTCTCATCTTCTGAAGAATGGTTGATGATGCTTACAGAATCTTATATTCCCATGATATTTAGGAAATGGCAGCATCTGGCTGATGCATACACTTAGTGATTTTTCGATCACACCAACCTTGAGTATCTGTTGAACCTCTTCTTTTGCTAACTGTTTTCATGACACTGGTACTCTGCAAAGTCTCAGTATAACCTTCATTCTGATGTTTCTTCTATAATGTATTCTATCAATTTATTTTCAAAGGCATTTTTGAAAAAAAACACCTTTATTCATTAAGAGAAATTCTCATACTTCCTGATTTTGTATATTTTATAAGTATTCCCCAAGTTATAATACATATAGAAACCAACTGGTTTCATCTTGTATGAACATTAACTTCCAAGCTCACTGCAGAATCTTTATATTTCTTTTCATGTCTTTAACACATTAATACGATAGATCTCCCTTCCCTTTTGTATAGGCTTGTTGTTGATTGCATTTTTTTCTTTCATTTACCTCAAATGCCCCCCGCCACTTGGTTAGAATTTGTTTTCCATGTAGGAAGCTACACTACAACCTGATTTCTTGGGTCAAGAGAAGAGTCAGAAGCTCAAAATTGATATGGTCAAGACCATATAATCGAGGTTTTGAAAACTCAAAGCATTTGAACGGAGATTGCAGTACAGTGAGGATCAGAAATGTACATGTTTCCTCACTGTAGTGAGATCTCAAAGTTGGTATTTTTAATTTGCAAAGCATTTGGGGGCACAGCAGATTTTTGCGGGGGTTTTTTGTTTGTTTTGTTTTGTTTTTTGATGTTCATGTTTTCGGAAACTCGATCGTATAGTCTCGATAATATAAATTATGGATTTTTGAAAACTCGACCATCTGACATAGACCTATTATTTTGAGTATAAACAAGGCTGACTCTTCAAATAGTCATGATGTGATCAGTGTTCTACTACAGTAACCAAAAATAAGTAAGTAAATAAATAAATACACCAGCAGTGACAGCTAGTCTATAAAGTAATGCATTTTTTTAAGAAAATACAAATATTTGTACAGTCACTTCTTGGGCACTGACAAAACAGCTAAAAAGTTTTACAGTCCCTCCTATCAGTTCTGCTGTAGTTCTCTGTCCCCATGTTGGTTTAACATAGACTCCTGTATGGATTCTAAGCAGAAAATATTCAGGCTACTTCAGGTTCTGACCATGATGATTGTTTTTTTTTTAACAGTACTCTTTGTGGCAGCCTATGAAAAAAAAATATCTGTCTGCCTAAAAGAAAAAAAATAACACAATGTTTACAAAATATGCTGCATATGGCAATATTTCCAAAATGTTTGCTGTTTATAAAACACTGTTATGTCCAACAATATTATTTATATCTTGTTGATACATCATATAAAGCATATTTCACAACTTCTTTACCCAAGAACCAGGAACAAAGCCAAAACAATGCAGAGACAAAGGTCCAGAAACAGGAACAATTTAAATATTATACTAATTCTCTAAAAAAGATAACAGAACAACAGATTTTGGATCAGCATGCATTTTCTGAAAAATAAGTACAAAACTCTGACATCTGTTATTATTACCAGACTGTCAACCTTACTGATTTACCTGAAAATCAAAAATTGTATGAGGAAAAGGGCAAAAATATTGAAAAAAATCATTGGCAATCTACAAAATCCTGAACATCTGAGTGCAGTATGGGCCATCTCTCTATGTTACATTTGTCCATCTGTTTCAGGATCACTAGATATGTTGTGAACCCCATGTCACCATCTTTATTTGGCATGCGAGCCTTACTGATGTTATACAGTAAATTTAAATGACTGTTAGGAGACCACTCTTGTATAAGGTTTAGTATTCCCATCCTGTTGTTTACTTAACCATGTTAGGGGTGCATGGCCTTGGAAAAATAAAAAGACAGTGAAAACATGCAATATTTTAGTGATGAGAGCACTCACTTCATGACCAAGCATTTCCACCCAATAGTGGGATATTTAGTCTTAAAAAGCACATATGTTGTTCTTCCCCTTAAAGGCCTGTGAATTCACTTCCCCCCAGACTGCTCACTGGTACAGCAATAAAATCAATGAATGGTCTGCTGAATTTTGGGGATGCTAAAAAGCATCTTCACATTTCACAGATCGGTAGGATCACATGGTAAGAAGTACAAATTTTAAATAATAACCAGATTACTGCAATAACTCCCTCACTTGTTTTGTAGTGCCTGGAGTAGACCAGTCTCTTGTAGCTTCTATTTTTTTTTTTCTGGGGCCAAACAATCCACTGACCTATTGCATCCTCTACGTATTTTACCTCTATCATACCTAACTTGCTTTGGAGGAAAAGTCTAACAAGCCTGTGGCATAGGTAGATGGGAGACCCAGTCTTCAGAATATATTATGGAATTATCTAGGTTGCAGGGTAACCATGTAACACACAAAGATAGTATACTAGAATAAAGCTTCAAGTACTCAAAATGCTGTCTTTTTCCATGGCTTCAGTATTAGAGGGATATCAGTACCTCTTTGTCAGATCTAATTTGGTGAAAAATCGTGCCCTCCTCTACCTTTTTTTAAGTTCATCTACCATAGATAGATTTTGAATTTTGAAATATTATTCAACTTCCTAACATCATTACAGTGCATGATTAGGTGTGGACACCAATACTTGACATGTTTCTTATCACTCCTTACACTGCACATTTAATCCTTTTGTAACTTGAGGTACAAGTTGAGCTGTATGGTGGGAACATTATTTATTTATTTATTTATTTATTTATTCCAGTATGATGACCGGGGAGGTCCACTGGGCCTGGGGAGCCCGTTTTCAGTGGAGGCCCGGGGAGGAAAGCTCCACAATACAAACTTTAATTACATGATTAATTACAAAGAAAATTACATGACTAATTACAAAGAAAGTTATTATTACAAACAGCAGGTAGCACTCTAAAGAAAAAGAGAAATAAAATATTTACAATTTACTTCACAGGGCTTAGGAAGGTTACTTTAGTGGAGGTTTGGGGAAAAAAGCTAGACATTAAAGTTTAACTACAGAATACGTTCAGTGGAGGCTCGGGGAGATAGTTTCACAATATAAAGTTTTATTACATGATTAATAACAAAGGAAGTTAGGGATTGCAAGCAACAAGTAGCATTCAAAGGAGTGAGAAAATAAATAAACAGTTTAGCTTCAGGAGTGAAAACAGGCATATAAAATTGTGGCTAGCTTTTGCAGTTTGTTTACATATATAATCATTAATTTAAAGTGAGGTTAGGAAGGTAAGAAGGTTAGCCTGGGGTAAAGCGAGGGGAGAGCTTGAGAAGAATGGGTGGAAGAGTACAGTTGCATTTCCTGTTTAGATAAAGGTAAGAATGAAGTTGAGTTTTGAAGTTATTAAGGTTGTCACAGGTCCTCAGTGTGGAGGGCAGAGCATTCCATTTTTTAGCTCGGGAATAAGATAGCAGAAGCTGCCCAGCAGGGCACTTGGGTTTATGGATGATGATCAAGTTTTGGTGGGTAGATCTAAGGGGTCTGAGGGGGTTATAAGGTTGCAGAATATTGGATAGTGCAGGACACTTAGTAGGTTGGGACAGTAATTTGTGTGCTGTGGTGATTTGGTGAAGGTTAAGTAGATTGGGGAGTTCAAGCCAGTTTAGAGAGTATAGGGAGGTGCAGTGGTGGGAGGAGGATTTTGCATTTGTGGCAAATCTGGCTATTTTATTGTAATATACTTCCAGTTTGGAGGTGAGTGTGAAAGATAAATTAGTGAGCAGAGGAGCGCCATACAGTAGAGAGGGGGAGTAGGTAGGTAGTGGCGAGAGTTAGTCTGGTGGAAGGAGAGAGGAAGTGATTGTTTCTGTAAAGTAGGCCTAGTTTTATGTGGGTTTTCTTGATATTTAGCTGGATGTGATTGTTAAATTTTAGGTGTTCATCAATGGTTACACCAAGACGTTTGGCTGAGGGTACAACCTCGATAATGGAGTTGTTAAGGCTGGTGATTTGGAGTAAGTTTTTGTCAATAAGGAAGGATTTTGAGGGAGAGAATAGAAGGATCTTTGTTTTGTTGGCATTTAGTGAGAGGTGATTTTGGAGCATCCAATTTTTGGTGATGGAGAAAGCAGTTTGAGTTAGAAATTGGAGATATTTTAGGTTAGAGGCATGACAGATCAGAGTGGAATTATCAGCGTATTGCACAATTTTGGTGTTAGGTATGGCTTTGTGGAAGTTGTTAATAAAGATATTGAAAAGCAATGGGCCAAGGATTGAACCTTGGGGTGCTCTAGTGGGGGTTGGGAGGAACGTGGAGGTGGCTTGGCCCCATTTCATGGCTTGGGATCTATCAGAAAGGTAGCTGGAGAACCATGTAAGAGTTTTATTGGAGATGTTGAGGTTAGACAGATGATTTAGGAGGTGACTATGGGAGATGGTATCGAAGGCTTTAGATAAGTCTAGCAGAACAGAGGATACGATATTACCACAGTCACAGGCAGAATTGACAGAATGTAAGAAGGAGAGAAGGGTGGAGTTGGTACTGTGTCCAGGACGGAAGCCATGTTGGGTAGGGGAGAGTAGTTAGTGTTTTGTAAGGAAGGCAGGAGAATTTTGGAGATTGGGGAGAGGATGGCTATGGGGTAGAAATTGGAGGTGTTAAAATTTTTGCCACCCTTGTGAAGGGGAAGTATAAAAGCAGAACACCATAGTTTGGGTACATAGGATTCAAGTAGTGATTTATTGATCAGGATGCTAATAGGAATAGCAGTACTGCCAGAGGCTATTTTTAGGAAGGAGGAAGGAATGTTGTCAGGGGCATTGGAGCAAGGTTTGAGTTTAGTGAGGAGTCTCTTTGTTTGGTGGAGATGGGTTTGAGTTCAAAAGTGGGGGGGTAGAGCAGTAGGAGGTGGAGGGTTATTGTTGATAAAGGTCTTGGTTAGCTCAGCAATAGAAGAGGTAAAGAAGGTATTGAACATTATTGCAATTTCAAGGTCAGATTTGCTGGAGTCTGAGCAAGGGTTATTTTTTGTACCAGGTTTAAGGAGAGAATTAATAGAGTTCCGTAACTGGGGGGTTTTGTGTGATTTGCTTGTAGTTTGATGTAGTAAGACTTTTTGTCTTTAATAACTTGTTTTTTGGCTTGATTTCTCAGCTGTTTGCATTTAAGTAAGATTTCTGGTTGTTTATGTTGGAGGTAACCTTTCCAGGTTTTATCTCTTAGTAGCATACTTTTTTGGCGTCTTTGGTGAGCCATGGGGTGGTATTTGCTTTAACTCTTTTTGTTCTTATTGGTGCTAGGGAGTTAAGGACAGTTATGAAAGTAGAGTTGAAGTAGTCAACGGCTGCATCTAAAGGAAGAGTTTTTAAGGGGTTCCAGTTAGTTAGCTTAAGGGAGTCAGAGAAAGTAGTAGGGTTAAAGTTATAGAGGTTGCAGGTTTGAATGTAGTGGTGGGAGTGTGGGGAAGTGGGTGTAGCCCGATGGATGAAGGCAGGGAGGTGGTCTCCTAATGGGTCAGGAATGACAACAGATTTTAGGACTTTGTTAGGGTGGGATACTAGCATCCAGTCTAGTGTAGAGCCTGGGGGTTGTTTTTGTTAGATCTAGGAATAGAGTTTGTAAGTTGAGTAAAGTTAAATAGATTGATTGATATGGTGGGGTTATGGTGAAAAATTTTGTTCCAGTCTATATTTACATCTCCCATGATGTAGGTTTCTAGCTTAATGTTGGAGGAGGTCCAGGAGAGGATGTCTTCCAAGATGCTAGTGTTGTTACCAGGGGGAATATAAAGGGAGATGATACAGATGCTCTTATGGTTGTTCAGTTTTAGTAGGCCAGTTACAAGCTCAGCATTATTGAAAGAAGGAATGGGGTTAGGATATGGAGTGATGGACAGTTGGTTGGAGTAGATTAGGGCTACACCACCACCTCTTCAATTTTGGTGGTCAGAACGGAGAGATAGAAATCCAGGGGGAGGTTTTAGCCAGGTTTCAGAGATGGCTACAATGTCAAGAGAATTGTGATTGAGCCAGGCGTGAAAGTGGGTTAATTTATTATTCACGCTTTGGGTATTGATGGTGAGGAATTTGAGGTATTTATTGGTGAATTTGTTGTAGTTGTTAGGGGGGTTTGTAGGAGAGAAGTTAGGTCCTGGATTGGGGTGAATGTCACCGGCTAAGCAAAGGTGCATGAGAAGGGGAATACATTTATATGGTTTACAATAAAGATGGCCGATAGAGAATAGGTTTAGGTTTGCAGTATTTAGTAGAGTTTGAGAAAAGTTTTACTTTTAAAAGATGGATAGGAAGGGAGGAATTAAGGAGGCTGAGATGTTGTGGAAATGGGTGGAGTGGGAGGGGATGGGAGGTAGTGGAGATGGGTGTAGATGGATATTGGTGTAGGAGGTGACATGGTAAAGAGGTAGTAGAAGAAGGAAGAGGATAGATGTTGAGGTGAGGATGTGATGAGGAGAAGTGAACATGGTAGATAAAGCCTATTAGAAGTGAAGGGGAGGGAAATATGAAAGTTAGGTGGGAGGGGGAGTAGTAGTGAGGGATAGGTTGGTTGGGGGGGTGGAGGAACAGTGTTTGAGGATTGGCTGATGAAGAGGGAGGGGAGTTTGAGGATAGGCTGATGAAGAGGGAGTGGTGTATGGGGATTGGCTGGTGGAGAGGGAGGGGTTATAGGAGGAAAATAAATGGAGGAGTGCTGAGGGCAGGTGGGAATTGGGGGCAGGGTAGGGGAGCGGAGTGAGCCTGCAGGGCGAACGGAGCAGGATAGAGCAGCAGAGTGAGAGAGACCAGCTGAAAAAGTATCAGCCACTACTGTTCACAGTAAAGCTAAGTAGGTTATTTGGTAGAAAACTATGTAAAGTGTTACCTTTATGTAAGAACAAAGAAAAAACAAATATAGGGGAGCTTTGTTCCTTAGTTAGTTTAAGGTTAGGGAGGGGGGTTAAATCAGTGTTTAGAGAGTGTTGATTGGGATTTGGGAGGCTTTGTTAAGTTACAGGCAGATAGAGGTAATGTTGGACATAGGGGTTTAAAAAATTATACAAACTATAGGATGAATGAGTACTGCCACCTAGTGGACAAAGGAAGGATAGCAGTTAGGAAAAAATGAAATAGGAAAGGCTCTTTAGATAAGTCTCATTTAGAATGAAACTACCTAGATTTTAGGGACTAGAAATCAGGGAATACAGGTGGGAGGGGGGTAGTAGTGGTCTGCGGTAGGCTGCTGATTCATGCACATGGAAGGACAAGCTAAGAAAAATAGGTAGTCCTAGATAAATGAGTCTAGTGCAAGGCTACATACATTCAAATGAAAATATTTATGGGAGTCCACACTGAAGTTCTTTTCCTTGAATGGCCCAGACTAGCAGGTAGGAATGTCCAGGAAAAATCGACAGAGGTTTTGCAGGAGGAAGTTCTTAAAATTCCAGAGGCTGGGAGGGACCTTCAAGAGTGGAGTACTGGGGGAGAGAGTAAAAAACATACGAGTTTAGGTGAATAAAATAAGAGAAGATAAGCAGGTAGAGCAGAAGGAGGTAGTGGAGGTAAGTTAGAGTGGTCAGCAAAGGAGGAGTTGAAAAATGTAACTTGAAATATGAAAGATAAATTAAGGGAGAGTTGGAGTAAAGAGGAAGAATGGGAGAGAGAGCAACAGAAGAAAAAAAACAGCAAGGTAAGGTTATAGGAGAATGCAGGAGTAGGCAAGGAGGAATGCAGGCACATTTTGTTCAGCTTTTTTCCTACAACACTAGTTATAGTTCTCTTAATTTGCTCAAAGTTAGTTCTTCCTGTTGTGTCATTCTAAAGTTTACCTAGCATACCTGGAGGCCAGAAAACTGGAGTTTCCTGAGACTCAACCTACCATAAGGTACAAGGCACTTCCTCCCCTCCTATAACCACTGGCATTGGTATCACACTGTTTAACTCTCTCCCAAGAAAGGAAACTCATACTGTTATTCTGCAGTGCTAATTACTATCTCTAACTTACTCATATTTCTTGTTCCTCTCCTTTATGCATCTGATCCATTGACGCAACAAGAATATCGCTGGGTTTGATTCAAGGCTAATGGACATTGGGAATTTTATAAGCCTAACTCTGCAACCCAAATCTATTCTGCAAGAATATGTGCCTTAGAAGTTATTTTAAGGGTATATGTAAGTTTGTCCAAGATTTACTGCCTATCTCTGTCCATTAGAGGCACAAATGCTAAGCCATGGGTATATTTCTGATATCCCATCCACTGGTCCAGGTTTCTCTTGAATATGGTTTGGGAAGACCTCAGCTTTACATGGATGTGAAGCTTGCTCCAGAGAAAGGGAATTCTCTCAAGTCACATACCTGTCACTCCAACCTGTCTTATGTCACATGCAAAGTTTAAATCCCTTGTTCACGTAATTATGATACTATTAATTTTCCAGACATGCAAAATGTCTATCAGCGTGGGATCCAAGGATGCCTTATTTACCAAAGTAGCCTATAAGAAACAGATTACAGAAGTAGGTCTTTGCTGCATCCTGCACAGGAAATGCTGTTTATGCCCTGTATTCTATTTGTGGGAAACCTCTGTTGACATTCCAGTTGTTGCATATGTCTGCACAGGTAAATTCCGAAGGGGCATTGTACTCAGTGATGGGCCTGATGAGGACTGAATACAATGGAGCAATGACTTCCTTGGACCTAGATGTCATGTATATGCAAATACGATGAAAGTCTGGTTAGTATCTATATACATACCCAAAACCCTGACTACTGGTTATACTCTTAGGGGTGTGTCAACAATTTGGTAATTTCCTATGGTGGCAAATTTCCCAGATGGTACTATTATGCATTTATTGGCATTATTTTAAGACGTAGCTTTGGCACCAGTTATTTATCTGTGTTAGTCCTTCCTGTAGGATGTCAGTGTTTTGGGAGGATTCTATGACTGCTCCTAGTTTGGAATTATTTCCAAACTCAATCAACATTAGCCTTGTCTTCCGATAAATAGACACAGAAAAGGAGCACAGCCAGCACAGAGCCCTGAGGGACCCCACCTCTTTGTGGAGGTGGTGTCCCCTATCCCTAGCTTCCTGGCTTCTATCTGAGAGACAACCAACTATCCAGCATATGACATAAGAGCTCATGCTAATATTAGTGAGTTTGTTTTCAATGCCCTGGTGTGGTATTGTATCAAATGCCTTACCCTGGTCAAGTTAAGTAGTATGCAGTATTTTGTCCTCATACCTTGCCTTGGTAAACCTCTTGATGATGTCCACCAAGCTGAGAAGGTATGATCTGCCCTTGTCGTAATCAAATTGGGTACAATCAACTGTTTGAAGATTTTCTATGTCCTTATTAATCATTTCCATGACATTTTTTACATGCTATATGAGACTAGTTAGACTTATGAGTGTAAAGGTCCGTTGATACTCTGCCCTTGTGTAGAGGGATGACCACTGCAGTTCTCAATTCTCATGGCATGAAGTCTGTCTGGAGCAACAATGATTCCTGTGACCCCAATAAGTCATGATTCTTACTGTTTAAATGGCATACTGGCATATTATTGGGGTCCTTTGATGCAGTGTTTTTGACCTTAGAGGGCACATCAAGGCCTAGGACCTGCTCCCAGGTGATAGTTATGGTAGGGGGTCAATGACAGCAATAAAAAACAAAACTAAACAAAGCAGGTTGTCAATAGTGTTAAACAAAACCCACTGAAGTTGTAAAGGAATACAGGGGATACAAAAGACAGAATGAGAAAATATATTAAACAGGTAGAAACTTGCTATAATCACTCGCTGCACACAAAAGAAGAGAAGGAAAAGTCAAAAAGGAGGAAAAAAGGCATGAGGTCTATGTTAAATAGTGGCACGGTATTTACTTGAATGAAAACATCAGTAGACCAGCTTACTTACCCAATAGCAAAAGGAAATTAAATAAGTAGGTAAGTTATTAAGTAAATAAATCCTTAATTGATATTTATTGATTGTAACCTAGTTGTTTGCACACACAATTAAGTCTATGAACTGGTAATGAACTGCTTCTTGTTGTTTGAGGCTTAATTAATTCCATGTCCATTAACTTAGTCCGTGACTCTGAACAAGTCACTTACAGGGCTGGGTGAAGAAAGGTCAGGGTTGAACAGTGCTCTAGTTTAGTTAACAAATACAAAAAATGTATGTTATTCCTTAAATTCAGCTTTGATTGAGAGCTGTATTTTTTTTTTCTTGTCAATCACGTAAGTAAACTGATCCTTGGGGCAGATTCTACTGGACCTTAGAGTAACTGTCACAAAGCTGTGTGTAAGCATTATCTACTCTGATGAAGTTTGTTATTCAACAAATGAAAAGTGCTTCACTGTATTAATGTTCTTAGAAAGAAGAATTTACTAGTCTCCTTCCCGTTTGTTTTTTGTTTTAAAAAGCTGATTCCTGCTGGGATGTAGTACTGGGGAGCCCAACTAGTATGCCTGTACTGCAGATTTTAATCTTGTTTGATTTGCATGTGTGTCATTCTGCATGTCTGCAATGAGCACATCCTCTGCCTTCCTCCATTCAGTTACTTTAATTGTTGCTTTCTGCCTTCCTTTTGGGAAATTCAGCCTCACTCAATTGTTCTAGATTTTCTGCTGTTCAACTTTAACATATCTCCCGTGTCCTGTCCTACTTGACGCACTTTTTCTCTCACAGAGGTTTCTTGAAGATCTCATCTTCCTCTTTCTTTGCCTGCTCTTTCTTGAGGGTCTTATAGTACAAACCCTATATTATAGCTGTTTAGGATTGCTGCATTCTGTCATCAACGTGCAGTCCCTGTACCATAGCTGTTTAGGATTGCTGCATTTTGTCAACAATGTACAGTTCCTGTACCTTAGCTGTTTTGTTTCTCTAGTGTGACATTTTGTCAACATAGTAGAATACCTGTATCATAGCTGATTTTTGTGTTATTAGATTGCTGCATTTTGCCATGTCTTCAAGAGAAGTTTTTATAAAAGCTGTACATTGCAAATAAAATACTCGGTTCTTCAGAGGGTGACTCACCAGTAATCAATACACTGATGTCACCAACACCTTTCCCACTGTTGTGCCTTGCTCTCTGCACTGTTTGCTGTTGTCTGTTTTTTCACACTCTTTCATCTTTTTTTGTAGCAAAAAGAAAAAAAAGTTGCAGTTATATTACAAGGTTAACTAGAAATACATGTGTATCCCACACTCCCTTCAAAGTTAGAGGAGTTATTCAGCATGCATGGAAGCTTTATAATAATTCAGTATTAACATTTATAGCTTCATTAACCTACTTTTCAAGAACCTTTACCCAGATTCTTGGTGTCTGCAGACTGAGAGGTGTCCTCCAGTGTCTCCATGGATTCACAGTGTGTGTGTGTGTGTGTGTGTGTGTGTGTGTGTGTGTGTGTGTGTGTGTGTGTGTGTGTGTGTGTGTGTGTGTGTGAAATACATAGGGTATATATGGATAGAATGGAAGTAAATAAGATGTAAAACAGATTTTGAGCAGAAAGAAGAACTCTGAAAATTAATGAACCATGGTACAGAAAACTGCTGGCTATCATTTCCAGAATATAATCCAATGAATTTGCTGTGCTCCCTTTGATCCTGGGGAGTTTATGAGAACTTTCCATAGCTGAGAGAGATAGTTTAAGTTTTAGTAAGAGCTACTCATTGAAACTACATGCATTAGAGGGAGACCTTTATTACAGAATTCACACTGTAGGCACAAGTAGGTGAAATACTAATTTAACAACAAAGTCATGAAACATTTAGCAAATGTCTGAGATCATTCATGCATGATAACTGCAGACAGTTATTGAACCTTAAATGTCATAAAAAGAAAGGTGAAGTTATTTATAGCTATTCTGGTATATGTAGAGTTAGTTATAACTATTCTGGTAAAACAACCTCTGCATGTGCTTTCTCTTCCTATAAACTGCAGATCATTAAACTATGAAGTGATCGTATGTTTGACCACCGTAGTGTCATCTTGCACACAGTGTGACTTAACAAATCTCTTAACTAGACACAGCACTGGGGTCAGCCTTGGCAGATGATGTTTCTGCCTAATGGGTTTGCCAGTCAACAAAAATTAAACAAACAAATCAATAAATAACATGACTTTTCTGACGATCATATAAACAGAAAAAGTTCAAACAGAAGTCAGTTAAATATGATGTGTATTTCATTCCGGAAATAAAATAATTTTGGATCTGTGCATTAAATTGAGATTAAAAATATAATAGCTTAACCAGCCCAATTATGTACAGCTTTTGATGAAATGGAGAGAAGAATGCATAGTTTTTTTTTTTGCTGTTGTTTAGGTGAAGTAGAAATTAATATTATAAACTTTGTGTTATAGAAAGTGATCACCTGCACCTCGTGGGTGGAAGGGACCCATGTTCTGGAACAGTAGAAATTCTGAATAATGGAATCTGGGGAACAGTATGTGATGACTCATGGGATATGAAGGATGCAGAGGTTGTGTGTCGACAACTTGGATGTGGACTTCCTGCCGGGATCACTGGGGAACCAAACTCAGGTAATAGATCTCGACCCATCTGGCTAGATGAGGTGAACTGCAGGGGAAGAGAACTGTTCCTCTGGGACTGCCCTGCAAACCCCTGGGGCCACAGTGATTGTGAACATAAGGAGGATGCAGGTGTTATATGTGCAGGTAAGAGAAGAATTTTTATTAAATAACTGCAACACAGTTACTAATGAATGAACAAATATAATAAATAACTTTTCATTAGTTCTGTCTGAATCCATTACTAATTGTTATACTAGTATATAGTACCATCAATTAAGATCATTACAATAAGCCTCATCATAGTTAATTCAGTTGCATGCTTCTGAAAATGTACCATATGTATATTATTGTTTTTATTGTTTATTTTACAGTCATTTATCACGGCAGTGCACTCTTTTCAGTGGACCATTTACATGTACAGTCTGATTTGTATATTCAGCATGAAGTACAGGCAATCCTAAACATGAAAAAATAATTAGCCTTCAAATAGCATGAGTTATGCATAGCTAATATAATGTAAGTCATAGTTTGTGAATTTTGTAGTGATTTTATTGTGATACTAATAACACTTTCATTACATTTCGGTTCCTTTTCCATAGGATTACCTACAACAGCTTCCTTGACATCACAGTCAAAGGGTAAGTTATCAGCATAAAAAATGACCTGTGAATGCAAATCTGATAGTTATATATCTATCTAGCTACATCAATCTATATCTATAAATAAATATATACATGTGTACAGAATAGCTAAGCTATTTTCAAATAGAGAAATGTATAGAATTAATAATATTATGAGGCTACTTATTTCTGTTAACAGTCCATAATTTTAGAACTTTCTGTAGTATGTGATGGCATTATTAAGATACCACTTATTTTTAAATACGTTTTACCTCCATGTCTGATGACCATTAACCATATCCCTAAGAAGATATGTTCTAGTTAATGCCCAGTGTTGGAACATCAGCCTGTGTAAAGTCAAGAATGGTCAGAACACAGTCAACATACAGAGAGTCACAAGGATGCTTTGTGTTTTTGTTAAATCCTAGTAATGAGGGCATTTGTAATGGCCCTAACCCTGCTACTGGTGGGGGAACATGTAATCCATACCCCTGCTGAGGTCCACAATAGCTTTGTGATATGACTGCATGCTTCTGCACATCCATGCTGAAAGCTACCACTAAATGGTGGCTTGCTCAGCCTACCACCTGTTCAAAGTCTACATGTCAGGACCACTGCACTGCACAGCTGGCTCCACCTGTCTCTATTTATAGTATGGGCACGCCCCCCTTCCCCTACCAGTTCTTCCGGTGGCTGAGCTGGTAATGAAATTTTGGTTACATGGGTTGCAATCAAAACTTTAATCTTCTAGATAACACATCTGTCCATTATTTCATTTGAGTCTATGTCATGAACAAAAGTATGAAGACTACATTTATGTAAGAAAACTATATATTGCATGGACATTTTCCAAAATGTAGCACTCTTTCTCTCTTTCTCTTTTTGTTTGTACATATGTGTGTATATATATAAATATATATATATATATATATATATATATATATATATATATATATATATATATATATATATGTATATGGGTTACCTTCATTTCATCAACAGCTCATTTCACTGACAAGCAAATCAGCAAGACCATTTCACTGAAAGTTCATTTCACTGACAACTCATTTCAATGGCAACTCATTTCATCAACAGTGATATATGACCTGTTCCCCACTGTAGTGCAATCCTGGAGTTAGAATATATAGTAAGGGGGGGGTTGGGGGGCACAGCCACCCACATACATTAGTTGTATATTGTTTTCTGCAAAACAGTTATTCATTGCACTTGTAAGTATCCATCTGTATACCCTAAAATGTTTATAATATGTGGGGGGTTTCACCCCCCCTTACTATATATTCTAACTCCAGGATTGCACTACAGTGGGGAACAGGCCATATATCACTGTCAATGAAATGAGTTGTCAGTGAAATGAACATTCATTGAAATGGTCTTGCTGATTTGCTTGTCAGTGAAATGAGCTGTCAATGAAATGAAGGTAACCTATATATATATATATATATATATATATATATATATATATATATATATATATATATATATAGTCTATGTCAGAACAACAAAAATGCAAACTCTTGAACGCTCACATGAGCGAATAATCAGAAACTCGAAATTGGTATTGTGGGGGGCTATGCCCCCCACCCCACACCCCCACATCCCTACTAAATATATATTCCTACTCCAAGATCACACTACAGTGAGGAAAGGGCAAATATTCACTGTACAGCAATCCCAAAACACCAATTTTGAGTTTCTGATTATTTGCTCATGTGAGTGTTCAAGGGTTTGCGTTTTCATCGTTTTGAAGTAGACCCTATATATATATATATATATATACGAATTAGAGTCATATCATGAGACACATGAAAAATAAAAAAGTATATTGCAAGAGCAGCTGAAACTATTGGAATTCACAAAGGACACATTGACGTATAGTAAACGAAAAGTAGTGTCATATCACTGGAATTATAAATAACTCTGTCCTTTGTTAGAAAAATCAACAATACTAAAATGTAACAGCAACCACAAAACAAAAAAAAGAAACAAATGCCAGAATAGCCCAAAGTCCAACAGTTTATTAAACACTTTCATCTCATGTAACTGACAGATTTCTTCCGAAAAATTAAACAGAAATACAGACTTAACAGTGACTGACCCAGAAAAAAATTAAATAAATAATAATATAAAATATCCTTTAATTTTATCTTAATAATTTATAACATATAGAAGGTATTACAGTTTTTTTCACCCTTAAAAAATTCATACAATACTGATGAAATGCATCCCTGCATCAACATATCTCACATTAAACAGTCAATCTTGTCATATGCTACACTAATTTCATTCTCAGAAACTCATTCGGATTGAAAAGCAAAATAGATACAGGTGGTGATTTTGAAAATTTTTTAGAATACAAGGAATTAAGCTGGCGACTTAGATTGGGTGACAGTAGTGATCCTGGGCTGAATGATTTTATTTCTATAACAATAGTGCTGAAGAGAAGGGCAAATATGTTATAAATTATTAAGGTAAAGTTAAATTATTTTTATATGTTTACTGAATATTGAAGTTTTAAAATGTTTTTTATAACATGGGCACTATTCTGTGTGTCTTCAATTATTATTATTAAATTCAACTCTCAAAAACAATAAACCGGCAAACTAGGTTAGGGACACTGCTGGAAACAGAGGCAACGAACACTTTAGGACCAAAATCAAAAAACTCTTTAATACGAAACCAATAAAAAACAAACAGTAATGTAATGTGCTTTTCGTCTGGCTACATAGCCAGACCTTTTCAGACAAAAAAAGCAAAAAGTTTGCAGCATTAAATATTCACCCTGTACTTTCCTATTAACCTAATTAACCAATAAACACATCTCCATAGAAACAGTTAAACATCGGTAATTAGATAATGTTAAAACAGCCAACTTCAGCATTTTCCAACTTAAAAAGCTACAAATAAATATTAAGCAAGCAACCCCACCATTCCCACCCACCAAACAAAACATTTTACCATAGAATTTATTACCAAATATAATATTAAATATTGGTTAAAAGTTTGCTTAAAATAAACACTTAAACTTGTTAAAATTATTTTATACTCTTTCTAGAAACCTACACATGTTGTTTATGCAAAGAGTTGTTAAAAACTCCATTAACCACAAAAATGTACACAGTTGCTTCAGACCAGAGGTTAAAACATCCATTTAGCTGTCACACTTTCAAGGTGCAAATTATATTCTATGCTAAACCTCCAATTTTTGTATCCAGAGCCAAAACAGGCAGTCAATAAGTCATTTACTCAAACTTTTTAGTTTTAAAATACAAGTTAGTGAGATGACATCATTTAGTCCTGGTGCCCTACTGTCATTTAGCTGCAGTTGCCAAAGCAGTTCTAGTTGTTCCAGCAATTGGAACAGGTCCCCTCTTAAGTTAGGTGTAATCTGATCAATAATTCTAAAAACAAAGGAATGCCCAGAATTACCGTTACAATGCCTTGCCAAAGCCTTCTCCTGTTTGCCTTTGGCAATACTATGTACATGCTCATGCTTTAATCTTCTGTCAGTTTTTCTGACATACAAGGCTGGGCATATCTGACACTGGGCTAAGTACACCACTGCCTTGGAGTTACAATTAAACCACCCACTAACTTTGTAAGTACTTCCTCGAATCAAAAAGGTGCTACCAGTCGCCATAAACTTACAAAAACTGCAAGCCTCACTTTTGAACATCCAAGGTGTTCTAAGGCACATAGCCTTTCCATTTTCTAGGAGGGCTTTTAAATTTTTGCCTCTTCTAAATGAAACAATAGGTTTGCTCCCCACCTTCTCCATTCACTTTGTGTCTGAACCCCAAAATATTCCAGTTTTTCCGCAAAATTTTAATAATTTCATTAGCATCAGCACTAAATGGAGTAATGAAACTAATTTTATAGTTCTCAAGTCTACTGTCTCCTACTGGTAAACCATTCATAGGTACTTCTATACAACTGGAATCATGAGAAACATCATCATAGTTACATAAGATATGTTCAAACCATCCTGTCTCTTTTTTAAACCGGATCTCACTCACCAGCTCAGACACTATACCATCTGGGTACCCCCTATGTATAAACATATTAGATAGGGCATCACACTCCTCTAAAAAGTCTTTCTCCTCTGACACCATTCTGGCAGCACGGACTAACTGACTTTTAACGACAGATTTTTTTCTGGTGGTGGGGATGTGAACTTGTATAAAAAAGGAAAGAGTTAGAGTACATTGACTTGCGGTAGATTTTAGACATGTACTTTTTACCCACTCTATCCCTAATTAAATTAGCATCCAAGTAAGCAATAGACTCTTCATGGAAGACATTAGTAAATTAAAAAAAAAATAGTGGTATGGTTTAAACTGTCCACCAGTTTTAAGGCCTCTTGTTGTTCCCCTCTAAACATCAGAAAAATGTCATCCAAAAACCTTGTGTATACCACAATTTTGGCCATTGTGTCTTTGTTGTTAAATAAAAACTGATGTTCCCACTGGGCCATCACCAAATTAATGAATGAGACCCCCGCAGGGTGATCCCCATGGCTACACCCACTTTTTGTAAATAGATGTTAGAATCAAACAAAACAAAGTTGTTAGACAACACCACATCCAACAGGTCTTTCATGAGCCTCATTTTTTTACAGGGAGCGCCATGAAACTGTAACCTCTCCACCACCTATTCTGTACCAATGGCACTTGGGATAGAGAAGTACAAGTCACAAACATCAGTAGTTAGAAAGTTCACATCCATAAACTCACACTTGTTGATGTTAGTCAGGAATGCCCAAGAATCCTTACAAATTTGCCTTTCTTTTTCTACATATATTTTAAGGGTAAGGTCTATCAGTTTAGAAATAGCATAAGTAATGGATGCCCTTGCATCCACCAGTGCCCTCATCAGGGGATTGTGAATATTCTTATGAATCTTCGGGATACCAAAGAATGCTGGAAGTTTTGGGGACTAAGTCTGCACATAGTTAAAAGTTTACACATCAATAGCTCCTTCAATAAACAGGTCATGTAGGAAAATCCGAATATGATTGTAAGCAACATGTAACTCATGCAAACTTGCTTTTACATATGTAACATCATTTAGGACATCATTCATTCTTTTATTGTAATCTGCCTTATCCATCAAAACTACCCCCCCTCCCTTATCAGGTTTTAGGAAGTGAATAGGTAATGATAAGAATAAGGACAAAGCGTCCCTTTCTTCTTTTGTTATATTCCATCCCTTTGTGTCCACAGTATGTTTAAACAAGTCCCTCATCTCCAATTCAGATAGAAATACAAATAGTGACACAAGGGGTATAAAGGGGGGTTATAAGGACTTGCTGCATGTAATACTGGTAGCTGGTCTGACCTATTGGTGTCCAAAAGAATGTTCAAGTTCACTTTCTGAGTATAAAGCTTCAGATCCACTAGGGTTGCTGGTAAATTAAACCTAGTAGAAGGAACGAAAGTCCAACCTTTTGCAAGTACTTCAATTAATATAGGATCAATGTCAAAGGTAGTTAAATTCAAAATTTTAAAGTCCCCACTTTGATTAGTTATAACTTTGCAGCATTGCTGTTCACCTGAAAGTTCAAACTGGTTAGTTACCTTTTCTTCTTGATGTTGTTGCTTGGATTGTAATTCCTCAGTACCCCTCTTGTGTTGTAATGTCTCTGGTGGTTCTGCCCATGGTTGTCCTGAAAATCCTGCACCTCTCTAGCCTTGTTTTCCATGCCTTCCTGGTCGGAAAAGGTTGAATAAAACTCTCCATTGTTTCTGGTGTACTGGTTGCCTGCATGTGGCTCCCATTCCCTTTGTCATTCTTCTGTACAGCATGAATGGTAGTTCCTGGCTCAACTGACCTAGTTTGATTGTGAGGGTGGGTTTGCAGTCCAGCACTGCCAACTGTGTTCCAAGTCTGTGAAGGGGGATGTACCGGATATGCCGTGCCATTTTTTGTAGTCTTTTAAGACTCTATTGAGTTTCTTTATTTTTTGTTCTGTGTTTTTTATAATCTGTTGATCAATAGACATAAAAATTCTTCTATAGTCAAACTGGTATCTAGCAAAGTCAGCATCAGATTTTATATCTTTATCTAAACTAGTAGTGTCCACTATTAATGTGTCAATAGTAAGTTGGTAATGCTTACGCATTACCTCTATTAGTTCAGTCCAGTGGCGGCTGGTGACTTCAAATCACAGGGGGGCTGCAGGAGACGCTGAATGGGTGGGGTCAAAGGGAAGGGGTGTGGCCAACCATAAAAGGGAGGAGCTATGCACAAAACCACAAAAAACTAACTTTAATTAAATACGCTGCCCTGGGTGGCAAACCATCATTATGAAAGTCCAATCAAGACAAAAATAAGTGTAGAAGAATAAAAATATTTCAATGCATTGGCTGCATGACAGCTTACTTAATATCTAGATGGAAACAAAAGGTTGTGAGGCATGAAAAAATAAATTACTTTTTAAATACATTACTGGAATGCCAGTCAAAATCAAGTATAAGAAAAACCAGAAGCACTCACCTCAAACCACTTCTCCTTGCACTGTAGTTCTAATTATAATATATTCAGCTTTATTAAAGTACCAAGTAACATGATGAAAGTAGAAATCTATGTGATGCCCCCACTTGTAAAAATGTTTCTTATCCAAAAAGACCTGCTGCCTGACAACTTGTTTCATGGGAAAACATGATAAAAGTAAAAATGAAAAGCAAACAAGAAACAAGCTCAAGATACATTGCTTAAAGGATTACTGTACAGGTTATGGACCACACATGATTGGCATTCTGTTTAGTTTACGGGTAAAGTCTGTAGAGATGACTGGAAGTCTCCAACAAGTGTAATGAGCTTTTTAAAATAATGGAATCCTGTCCTTTAATACCCAAGGCTTATACATTATCTAGTCAAGTATTCTCTGCATGGCAACAACAGAAAGGCTTTCAATGTTGGCAATTCTTTAGCAGTATGCTTATTAAAGCTTACTTGCATCTTATGATGTCAGACAAGCTTACCTTATGGTCATTAAAGCATTGCTACTTAAACACAGAGCAACAGGCACTTTGAGTAATAAGCATAAATCTGAGCAATAAGCATAAATCAACAGTACAAAAATATGACAGAAACCAGACCATTCTGCAAAATCAAGGACAGATGAAAAGCCACTGTAGTACTTATGCAGTGTGTCCTCCCCATCCAAGGTAGATACAACTACTCCTTGCCTTGCTTGGACCCATCCAGAGTCACTACATGGGGGAGTGGGGTGCAACAAGCATGTCACAATTTGAAATCTCTCTGGCTGACTGTGATGGCCCTGACACATTTGTCATACCTCTCAACTTCAAGAGCAAGAAATCTGGACAAAGCCATACACAGAAGTGGGACAAAGGCCCAACAATAAGGACAATTTTTAAATATTGCTCTAATAAACTTAGAAAGATAATAGAATAGGTCTTGCATTAGTATGAATTTTCTGAAGGGTATAAAATCTGAAACTCAAATGTCTGTCATTTTCTAACTTCAGTCTTTAGTGATTTGTCACTAATTTGCCAAAAACACAATTTTATGAAAAATGGACCAAAAATGTGATGCAAAAATATAAAATAGACACACAATACAGCTGCTACCTGTCAAAGAAGGGACACTTTAATATTAGTACTGCTACCTTGAGCAGCTGACAAAATAAAAGAATCTACATGCATTTCAAGTAATCTATAACTTTGATTATTACAGTTATTTCTTAATTGTAAACCCTCCATGTTTTCTTCCAAAATTGCTATTTTGCAGAGGGATTATTAGGGGGAAGAGCAACATTTTGAGCCAAAAATTGGGGACAATTGAGAGGTTGGCTATGCCTTAATTCTATAAAGCAATTTATTTGCATGTATCTCTCAACCTGTTAATGCAGTAAATCTGAACAAGGCCAAATATATTGGGGGCACATATAAACAGTACTAAAAATTGCTCTTGTATAAATTGAGACAGTTGATAGAACAGCTCTTACTTTAACATGCATTTTTCTGAAGGTTATGAAGTCTGAAACTTATTATTTAGTGACTTCTGGCAAATCATTTAGGAATTAAAACTACAAATTTTATGAACAACAAACCAAAAATAAGAAGCAAAAATCTATTCATTCTTTGAAAATCTGGACAGTTGGGAGGTATAGTTCAGCTGGGCCTGTCTGAGTTTGCTGCCCTTCCCCCCTGACAAAATAATGGTTGAATGGAGCCTCTGCAGCCATTCCAATGAACCATTACTTGGCTATTTCACTCCATTTACCATAAACACTAATGTGCATACTGCTTTACTTCTATGATGAGTTGGACTTCATTTGAAAGTTTTATTTTGTATTTTACAGCACACACACTAAGTCATCTGTTAAACAAAGCAACGCAGTCTCACAATGAAAACTTAGCATTAAAACTTCTCTGCCCTTGAAACTCACATTCATTGAAACAGCATTGAAACCCACATTCAAAGTAAATACATTTTGCCAGTGGCAGATAAAGATTAATTTTGGGCTGTTTTCGAATCATAGGCCCCTTGCATATGAAACATACATGTGCTCTTTGATACACCTTCCTCATTGTACTAAAATTATATTCCTTGTACAATACAGTACACTTGTTAGAGGGTGTTTTAAATTTGTTTTGAACATTTTTCCAGTAAGCAATGAAACAAACCATATGCACCCATAATGGCAAAACTGCCCAGTTGAGAACATTTATCATAAAAAAGTCTACTCAGACTTCCACAGTCCACCATTATTAGTAAATATACACAATTCTACAGTCCACCATTATTAGTAAATATGCACAATTCCACAGTCCACCATTATTAGTAAATCTGCACAATTCTACAGTCCACCATTATCAGTAAATATGCACAATTCTACAGTGCACCTTTATCAGTAAATATCCACAATTCTACAGACCATTATCAGTAAATATGCACAATCTCTGAAGTAAGTCATCTAAATAATTCCACATTAAAGAAATCTGTAACTAATGAAGCGGTTGCTGCTAGCAATCACCTTTATATTTCATGGTTTCATCGAAAAATAAAGTGTCTGTTGCCCCTCAGGAATAAATTGCCTATATATAACATTAAAAAAATGATAAGCTAGTAATAATATTGCAAGAGGAAATGGATGGCAAACTGATAACAAACTCATAGTTAGTATCTTCACCAAAGAGAACATTCTCAGTACGGCAGCATCCACCCCTTGTGGGAGTAGAACCCACAGCCTTCTGCATCAAAAGCAAGCACACAACCTGTTGTGCTATAGTATTAACTAGGCAAAGCACTAAACTTCTATTCCCCTGCAGCTCTCAGCTCCTTGTAAAATCTACTCAATACTCAACTGCATCTCAACTTCGCAGCTCAAGAAAACTGGAAAAAGCCAAAATGTATTGGGGGTCAAAAGCCCAAAAACAGAGACACATTAAACATTGCTTGTATAATCTTGGAAAGTTGCTAGAATAAAATGTTGCGTTGCCACCATATATTTTACTGCCAAGGTCCCTGAGCAAAAACAGTCAGAGTAACATACCCCTACACCACACCAGCTGCGTTGTAAAGTAGAGGAAGACTGAAACTTAAATGGCTATCATTTAGTGAATTCAGTTCTCACCATAGCTGTCAACCTCTTAGTACAAAACACCTGGACAAACCCAGTAATGAGGGAATACAGCCCTCAAACATATTCAGTGAATTCAGTTCTTGCCATAGCTGTCAACCTTAGCACAAAAACCTGGACAAAGCCAATAATGGGGGAATACAGTCCCAAAAATAGGGACAAATTTAAAATATTCATCTTATAAACTTAGAAAATTGCTAGAAAAAAGGTTGTGCTACTATGTATTCTGAAGAACATGAAGTTTGAAATTCAAATGCCGGTCAATTTTACTGCGGACAGAACAAAAACAATTTTCAGCAGAGACGCAGGGATTAATACTGCAGACACGTCTTTGTAAGATGGCAGGGCAAAAAACAATTTTCAGCAGAGACGCAGGGATTAATACTGCAGACACGTCTTTGTAAGATGGCAGGGCACCAGAGCAAATCCACAGGGAGGAGATGCAGACTCCACACAGAAGCCACCCCAACCAAGAATCAAACCAGAAAACCTATAGCTGTGAGGCAACAATACTGCCACTGCACCATCAAATCTGCAAGGAATTAAACATTCAGAAACCTGAAGTCTGAAATTCAAATGCCTGTCAATTTTACTGCGGACAGAACAAAAAGAATTTTCAGCAGAGACGCAGGGATTAATACTGCAGACACGTCTTTGTAAAATGGCAGGGCACCAGAGCAAATCCACACAAACACAGGGAGGAGATGCAGACTCCACACAGAAGCCACCCCAACCAAGAATCAAACCAGAAAACCTATAGCTGTGAGGCAACAATACTACCACTGCACCATCAAATCTGCAAGGAATTAAACATTCAGAAACCTGAAGTCTGAAATTCAAATGCCTATCAATTTTACTGCGGACAGAACAAAAACAATTTTCAGCAGAGACGCAGGGATTAATACTGCAGACACGTCTTTGTAAAATGGCAGGGCACCAGAGCAAATCCACACAAACACAGGGAGGAGATGCAGACTCCACACAGAAGCCACCCCAACCAAGAATCAAACCAGAAAACCTATAGCTGTGAGGCAACAATACTACCACTGCACCATCAAATCTGCAAGGAGTTAAACATTCAGAAACCTGAAGTCTGAAATTCAAATGCCTGTCAATTTTACTGCGGACAGAACAAAAGCAATTTTCAGCAGAGACGCAGGGATTAATACTGCAGACACGTCTTTGTAAAATGGCAGGGCACCAGAGCAAATCCACACAAACACAGGGAGGAGATGCAGACTCCACACAGAAGCCACCCCAACCAAGAATCAAACCAGAAAACCTATAGCTGTGAAGCAACAATTCTACCACTGCACCATCAAATCTGCAAGGAATTAGGCATTCAGAAACCTGAAGTCTGAAATTCAAATGCCTGTCAATTTTATTTAACATTTATTAATCAGGACAGTCTGACTTCGAACAAAAAAACAATTTTCAGCAGAGGCCCAGGAAGAAATAATGCAGACATGTCTTTGTAACATGGGAGGACACAAAAGCAAACCCACACAAACACAGGGAGAAGATACAGACCCCACAAAGAAGGAACCCCAGCCAAGAATCAAAACTGAGAACCTGCAGCTGTGAGGCAACAATGCTACTACTACAACATCAAATATCAAGCATTGCAACATTTACAAACCACAGATATTATGAGGAACAGATCAGATCAAATATGAGGCAAAAATCTGCAATTTTTTTACAAATGGTGGTGGGTAGGGAACTCAAGTCTTTAACACCTGCATACAGGGTACAGGGTTCAAGCCTGAGGTATTCCCTACCACACCACCATGAGCACCTGGGGCATTTTCACACACACACACCTCCCTCCAGTTCAAAGCACTAAATTCACACACCTCCCTCCAGTTCAAAGCACTAACTTCACACATCTCCCTCCAGTTCAAAGCACTAAATTCACACACCTCCCTCCAGTTCAAAGCACTAAATTCACACACACACACCTCTCTCCAGTCAAAAGCATTAAAACCTCTCCAGTTCAAAGCACTAAATTCACACACACCTCTCTCCAGTCCAAAGCACTAAATTCACACACACACCTCTCTCCAGTCAAAAGCATTAAAACCTCTCCAGTTCAAAGCACTAAAATATCCAGCTAACACATAAAGTAAAATGCACCATACACTTACCAGTCTGTTCTCCATACCATATCCTGCCCGCACAATACTAAGAAAGACCCGTGAGATCCCAAGTAAAGCTCCTTCCCGACGAGATCCCAAGTAAAGGCTCCCTCCCGACAACGAGACTGCTGCTGTTGCAGTCCGGACCCGACATATAATCCCAGCAAGTCTGTGCACTTTAAAAGTGCACAGACGTCTCCTTGTGTCCCTCTATGGGGACTTCCGGACTGCCTTGAGCATGCGCATAGACCGACAGTAGTCGGGACGCATGCGCAAAGTCCGCGAAATTTTAAAAATAATTTTTTGTTTTGTTTTTCTTTTCTTTTCTAATTTTTATTTTGAGGGGGCTGCAGTCCGGCAGCCCGATGCCATGAGCTGCCCCTGGTTCAGTCCCATGTCTATTAAATAAAGCAAGCAGTTCTTTATGAAAATCTGACCCATCTTTCAAGCCTCTCGGGTATTGCCATGATCTTAAACCCTTAGGGACGACCCCCTCATGGATACACTCTGTGAAGTAACTTACTTCCAGTTGAAGTTTCCTTAATTTCAGTAACAGGTAGTTGAATCTCCCTAGGTTGGATTTGATAGTTGTATTAACTCCAGTCAGTCTCTCTAAGTGTACCTCTTCAGGCTCAGACTTAAATGAAGGGAGGTTGTTCAACCATCCATTGAGGTCAGGAAGACCTCCTAGTCTCGAAGATGACGAAGAACTGTCATTTGCAGTCACTGTTGTTACTGATCCATTGGAAGGTATTACAGGCCTCATTAGCACATTGTCCATTTGTGAGGTTGTAGAACCTTTTACCCCTATCAGGAAACCTTGTAGAAGTCCCTTTATGTAGTGTGTCCAACAAGGGAGGTCGCCGAGGTTGAGGTTGTGACCGGTGATCCACCCGAACAGACATGTCATCAAGTTTCTGTGTCATAATGTTCAGTAGGGCAATAAGGTTACCCACCTCCATAGCTGACACTTGGGAAGGCAGGGATAATTGAGTGACTAAGTCCAAAGACATGTTGTGTCCTCCTCCAGCAGCCATAAACAGCCAAACTCAACTCTCAAAAACAATAAACCAACAAACTAGGCAAAAGACACTGCTGGAAACAGAGGCAACAAACACTTTAGGACCAAAATAAAAAAAACTCTTTAATACAAAACCAATAAAAACCAAACAGTAATGTAAAGTGCTTTTTGTCTGGCTACATAGCCAGCCTTCTTCAGACAAAGAAAGCAAAACGTTTGCAGCATTAAGTATTCACCCTGTACCTTCCTGTTAACCTAATTAACCAAATAAACACATCTCCATAGAAACAGTTAAACATCGGTAATTAGAGAATGTTAAAACAGCCAACTTCAGCATTTTCCAATTTAAAAAGCTACAAATAAATATTAAGTAAGCAACCCCACCATCCCCACCCACCAAACAAAACATTTTACAATAGAATTTATTACCAAATATAATATTAAATATTGGTTAAAAGTTTGCTTAAAATTAACACATAAACTTGTTAAAATTATTTTATACTGTTTCTAGACATCTACACATGTTGTTTATTCAAAGAGTTGTTAAAAAACTCCATTAACCACAAAAATGTACACAGTTGCTTCAGACCAGAGGTTAGAACATCCATTTATAAATATATAAATTTATATTTAGCAATAAATTCTATGGTAACATTTTTTTTTTTGGTGGATGGGGATGGTGGGGTTGCTGCTTAATATTTATTTGTAGCTTTTTAAGTTGGGAAATGCTGAAGTTGGCTTTTTTAACATTATCTAATTACTGATTTTTTGACTGTTTCTATGGTGATGTGTTTATTGGTTAATTAGGTTACTAGGAAGGTACAGGGTGAATACTTATTGCTGCAAACTTTTTGCTTTCTTTGTCTGAAGAAGTCTGGCTATGTAACCAGACGAAAAGTGCTTTACATTACTGTTTGATTTTTATTGGTTTGGCATTAAAGAGTTTTTTGATTTTGGTCTTAAAGTGTTTGTTGCCTCGGTTTCCAACAATGTCCTTCAATTATTATTACTTTTTTTAAAAATTGTTTGGTCAATCAGCATTAAGACTATTTAATTGATTCTTGAAAGCGACTGCTGGATGGTTTTCATGTATAGGCAGTGCATGTTTTAAGTTATTCTGAACATGCCCCTAAGTTACATGAGATGAAAGTGCTTAATAACGTATTGGACTGTGGGCTAATCCGGTATCCTCAAGCTGAGAGACTGTGTCCATGGTCTGAGTAGAGATTTAGTGATCATACTTCCTATGTCAAACGTGATCTGCACCCCCCCTAACTATGACAGATACTACAGATCCTCCAGTATTTGATCAGGTATAATCCATAGTGTTGGTGCTACATAAAGAATCACCTGTGAATACACCAAAGCAGGAGACAGCCAGTGCAAGTATCACTTAGCACTGCAACTATACATTTAGCTTTTATCTATACAGCTATAAACCTATGACATACTCTAATAAACCTGGGCATTATTTGTACAGATGGTTGTGGCAATTAAATCCCAAATCTACCTGTACACCATAATTCAAACACATTTCAGGAAGTTTAGAGTGACTAAAGAAGGACCTGCAGCTATAAGGAAAATAAAATGAGACAACATAGCTGGAATGGTCAAAGCTGGATTTCTCTAGAGTCTATCCAGCTGTGACCGAATATCCAACACTATGCTATGAGGCTCTGTGAAGGTGGTGCTATTTTTAAGTTAGGCTAGGACCTCGTTCATCTCCAAAAGAGTTGATTTGGTTATTGGTTCATTTAATGGTCCACTTCTACATTCCCAGGTTATGGCTTCTGCTCTGTGGGTGATAGCACAGATCATATCCACAGCCCTGTGTCAGTCCCTATCATAGCCATGGCCCTGACTACCCACAGCATTAACACTGCAGACACAGTCACAGAAGAGCAGGTCAGCAGCATGGGCAGCAAAGAGTCTTTGGCCATGGATATGGATAGCCTACGGTACTACCTCGTTCTCTGCATTTGTGAATTTATGCTTGTGGGTGTATGTGAGTGGGCCAACAGATGCTGCACTAGGTTTCTTTCTACTCTGTTTTTAGACATAGCTCTGTTGGTATGGAAAACAAGTGGAATCAATAGCTGGGCAACACAGTAGTACAGCAGCTAACATTGCTGCCTCATAGCAAGAAGTACTCAGGTTTGATTCTCAGGTAGGGTGCCTCCTGTGCAGAGTCTGCATGGGTTTCCTCCGGCTATTTTGGTTTCCTCCCACATTCCAAAGGTATGGATCTGGAGAATTTTTCCTCTGAAAATAGGCTCTATCCTAGTTGGACTTTCCTGGTCAACAAATAATAATTAAATAAATAAAATATTTTTGTTTTTGCATGGCTCTTACAATTCCTTACAATTCTCTTGTCCTAGTAGGCCAGATATTATGCTGCATTTCTGCCTTACAGAGATGTGCACCTACAATCTTTAAGTAAATGTGAGGCTTATCTGTGAACTGAGTACATATTCTACAAAATGCAAGGAAAAAAGTGCAACTGAACAAGAAAACATAACCATTACAATACAGTGGTACTAAAATTCTGGTCAGTAATACATGTGCAAGGAATGCAACATTAAAATGGTAAAGAAAAAAACTTCTTTATCACGAGCTCATGAGTGTGTCTATTAGCTTACTTGATAATCCTGCAGGCTAATACATTCTCAGTAAAATTGCCATATACCACTTAAGACATATTTGGCCTAAATATTTATGCTGCCCATGCATATTCAATGCTTACAGCAGCTGTTAGTACTTTACTGTGGCCATGGGCTGGTGTAACACAAGGCACCAGATGATCCCTACTGCATGAGGAGTTGCTCATCACACACAGCCCTGGATGCATGCAGTTTAAATGATCCTCCTGCAAGTTGTATGCACATTATAAATAATGTTGACTTCACCGTGATCGTGGACGTGGCATTTCTGAATTCCTAGGCACATCTTTATAAACTTTTACAAACAAACATAACATTTATTTACTGATTTTATTGTTAGAAAGAGGTTTTGAATGTCAAAAAATATCTATTAGATTAAAACATGACCAGCTATTCCCAGTAGAGTTAATAAGCAAAAAAAAAAAAAAACCCAAAAGGACCATTCTCTAATTTGCCACTCTGACCTAAGGAGCACACCAGGTCTGTTCTCTACAGTCTAATAATTTGCAGCCCAATCTAGCACTGCCCACCTGAGGAGCAAGTCAGATCTGTTCTTCTATCCCCTTTCATCCCAACTTTCACACCTCAGATTTGAAGAGGAACAAAGGATGTCCTTTCTTCTCTGGAAACTGCAGCTTTGGTACAGTTAAATGCAGAAACAGCACTGAATGTTTCTCCACTAAACCGTACATGGAGTACAGAACCACTTTGCTAAATGATGTATAAGCATTCAGAAGATGAATGCCAGTACTGAGGGTCATGCCCTGGACATATGATTCCCACCCTAGCTACGCTTGTGGTTGCCTTATAAATTCCTGCCTGGCACACATAGCAGTTCTCTTTGAAAAAAAAAAAGATTTATTAATAAAAGCAATACAACTACTAACTACCAATGAAATCCTAAATACAGAAGCATCTGCTTCTCGAACTTCAAAGAAGAGGGCACTTTAATGATTCCTGACTGACACATGACAGTTTTCTTTAAAAAGAATAATAAAAGCAGTAAAACTACTACCCAAGCAATCCTAAGTACACAGGTTTGTCCATCTCAGACTTTAAGGGACAAGGCACTTGAGAGACTCCAACCTGAAATAGTAGATGTATTTAAAAAAATAACTAGTAAAAGTGGAAAAATTACTAACTACTTTCAAAGAAGGCAACTTAGAAAAGGCTTCTTGACATGTATAGCCTGTTTACAAAAGATTAAATAATAAAAACAATAAAATGAATGTTTACCAAAGTAATACTATGCATGCATCCATCTCCCTCTCTAACTTCAAAGACCCCAACTGGCAAAATTATTGCAAAGTGTGAGCAAAATGTAGCTCTGAGTGGAAAGGGAAACAAATCATTGCTACATCCTCATAAAACAAAAAAAAATGTTTCTTTCACTCCTGTATGGCTGCACTTAGCTGAACTTAATTTGTAACCTTTCAACAAGAAAAAAAATGAAAGCAGCAACTGTCGATAGTTTAAACATGAGAGAGATGGCAAGAAGGAGAGAGCAAATGACCCTGCGTACCAGTATGACTCAGTCTATGTAGGCATGAATGACCTGAGACATACCTCCTTGGACTATATGAAGAGACATGATTCAGCTCTCAGAGTGTGTGTACATAAAAGCCCTGTATGACCATCTAAACAACTGCATAGAAATGGCAGTTCCAGACCAAAATAAATCCAGATCAAACTGCAAAAACAAGCTGGTATTAATAGATTGTACAACAAAAGAAAAAAATCATGTTGAGAAGTAAAAGGGAATGTGCACAGTGGAGCAAAAAGTCCCTCATTAATCTAAACAAGTGAATCAGTGAACTAGTCATCTTTAAAAGCAAACTTTCAGGTAAAAGTAGCCTCCAAAGCTAAGGATAACCATAAAGCATTTTTCATTTATGTCCACAATATTAAAGGCAACACTCAACAAAGTGCAGAATTACTTATAGCTGGCATCACCTATACTCAGCAAGAAGATATAGCAAATCTGCTGGCTGACAAACTCAGGTCAAATTTCACCTCCCCATCACCCCCACTTCTCCCCAAGAAATACCCTCCACCACTCTACCACCAGTTATTACCAAAGAACAGGTTGCAACTGTGCTCCCTAAAGCTAAAAACACAGCTTCAGTTGGGCCCGACAATATACCAGGTTACCTCCTAAACAGCTTAAATCAGGACTTGCCATGCCCATTACGAGCTCTGTTTAACCACAGCCCTCAAACTGGCTTTGTCCCAATATACAGGAGGACAGCAATAGTCATTACTTTATCCAGACACCACTAAGAGTTGAACCAGTGGTCAGCGATCTGGGTTTCCATGTAGATAGTAGCCTTACCGTTCACTACTACACGGAGACAGTGGTGACAAAATCCTGTTATGTTGCACAACTTGTAAGTAAGAGCATGGCATCTAGATCCATGCCACAGTGCTTAGCCCTTATCAGACCAATAATAGACTACAATGCTCCCTTTGTTATTTTCCTGACCAGGCCTATGCAGAAGCTATCACAACATCAAAGGTTCCTTAGAAAAAGAATATAATGTGTAACAAGTCTGTGTTATGCTGAGGAAAAATCTATGCCCAGCTTACAATGCATCTGCAAACACCACATGTATGAATATCCTACATATTCATAAATCAAAGAATACCAGAAATACAAGTTCTAGGGACCTGAATTTTGTCTGTGACATAAACAGAACATGCTGGAGAGACAGATATGTGTCCCAGAGACTGTCCCTCCTATGGAACAGGCTTCCCATCTATGTGAAGCTGAGTTAGTATATTACCCTGTTTAAGCACAACCTATACAAGTGGATAGGGAATAGAAAGTTTACACCAGGCCTGGCACCCAAGTCCCTTATGTACAGAAGTAGCTTATAAATGCCTGGTCCTCAATGCCCTATTTGGGTGCAGGACATCATTATTCTTTCAGGAAAACTTGGATAGGCTTATAAAGGCCCCTTGGGTCAGTAGCCTAGTAACAGTCTATGAATTTATAAATCTAAAAATTACAGACCCATAAGTTTGACTAGTCTTATATGTAAAAATGTTAAAAACAAACTTTAATCTTCAGTAAAAACAACAAAAACAGGAGCACAGTAAAATTCCCTGATAAGCGCTTTCAGCTTACTAGCCTTCATCAGATCATTTGTCTTAGCTGTGGTCATCCTGGATTTAAAGACATAATAAACCAATCAATGTTCCAGACACATTGTCATAACCAATGAAAAACTCATTAGTTTGCATACAGCATATCTCCTGTGTCTTGCTGTGAGCCAATCATTATTGTATCTCAAGGTATCAAATGTCTGATATCCTAGTGGCAGAACTATCCATTAGCAACAAACTTAATGATCTGCATACAGCATAAAACCTGCTTCTTGTTATAGCTAATCATATTTATGCCTTCAAATATCCAATCTATAACTTTCTTGTCCTGTAGCTATCCAATAGCATCAAAGGGACTGAATTCCTTTGGTTGCCAGAACATATTGTTATTCAGTTCATTCAATAATATGCAGTACTTCACAGAAGCAAGTAGCACATGTGATACAATTTTATAAGTGCAATAGCATTGGTGATCTTGCATATAAATTCCTATTATGTGCAGATTAATACACGTACCCATGTGGTTTTCAGAGTAACATACTCTCTGGCTCCTGAAGTATTCTTAGCCATTTGCTCGTTGTTCTATAGAAAATACTGCCTGGTCACAGATTCAGCATAAAATAATGCACCACAAGGAGTGTTATCACTGCAACAGCATTCCTTGTTTTTATCAGTCTCTGCCTTGAATAATTAAACTGCAAATGATGTAAATATAATCACAGAACAACTTGACGAAGCATAAAAATAATTCATAGCTCTTATATCCCATTGCCATAATAATGAGGTTGCACTACAAAGGGTATTGTAGATAATCACTGCTGCAGCTTTCCTTGTTTTTACCAGTCTCTGCCTCAGATACTTAAACTGCAAACGATGTAAATATATTTGCAGAATGACTTCGCAAAGCATAAAATAGATGGCAGCTCTTATATTCCATTGCCATAAATTATCCATTTATCCATTAATCTTCCTTTCTAGAAGCTATTCTTGCTTTCAGCATACATTTCAATGGGGCAACACTATTGAGACCTGGTGGACCATTGGCTCTAAAGTTGGTTATCCAGCTGGATTCATGTAGTTCAATTCTGTTTTTAATATTTCCTTCTCGTAAACTCATGGGAATTACTTCCACCATTAAATAATACAACTGACTTCTTAAAGTTCACTATGTGTTCATCTAATGTTGAAATGACATTTTTGGATGTGATAATACATAAAAATGATGATAATACACTAGAAACATCAGTGTTTCAAAAGAAAATACAGGTCAACAGATATACACATGCTAATAGTATGCATGCAAGCCACGTGTTTCGTGAGATAGTGAAGAGTCAGCTGTTACGTATCAGCAGGCTTAACACTGATTTCAATAAGTGTAAACAACAGATGGAACTTGCTTGCAATCATTTTTACAATAGAGGTTATAGGAAAATACAGGTTGAAGAATAAAGGAAGATATATTAAATAAAAGGGGTGATTATGCGAGGCCATTTTTCAGTGATGAGGCTTATCAAGAAAATCAACATGATATGCCACATAATGTTGTAAGATATGTTTTGACATATAATAACTTAACGAGGTATGTTAAACAGATAATTGGAAAAAAATGGCGTATACTTATGGCTCAACCTGAATTAAATAAACTTTTGGGAACTATCCCAAGGTTCTCACATAGGAATATGTTGAATTTAATGAGAAGGTTATGCTATAAGGACTTTGCAATGAATATAATACCATCAACTATAGCAACTAAAATGGGTACAATTCCTTGTTTTTCATGTAGCTGTTGTAATGACATTTGTAGTGAGAAAATGTTTATACACCCACAAAGTAAAATTAAATTTGACATACGATGCCAAGCAACATGTAAAACTGCCTTTGTTGTATATTTAGCTACGTGCACACAATGACCAGGGTTTTACGTTGGCAAATGCTCATGATCCTTAAAAGATAGGATCATAGAACATAAATCAGAAATGAGAAGACATGTTCTCATGAATGCTTTAGCTTTACATAGGAGGGATGGGAATGAAAAACATAGTTTTAAATATAAAGTTCTACAGACAATAGAGAGAAGTCTAAGATTAGGCGATATAATTAATAAATTAGATATCGCCGAATATAAATGGATAGTTAGGTGAAATGCAGACAAAAAACGTGGGCTGAATAATATGGTCACTATTAAGCCAATGCTGGATATTAAGCAAAAACAGTATCATTAAGCATATTTCATTTATTTACACTGTTCTATACATAACGTTTTAGTAATAAATTAGTGTTTAGTTGTTTTATATGTAGTATAAACATATTTTATAGGTCTTTTTGAAAATATATTTTTTTAATAAGAATTTTAAAGTAGAGTCCTACAGCTTTAATACTATGATTGGACTTTTTATGTATTGTTTTTTATAGGCTGGCTGTGTCATGTGGTATTTGTCCGTTTGTTATATAATGTGTTCATTTTTAATTAGAAATGTATTAATCAACACTGAGGAAGGGATACTCCCAAAAGCTTTGTTTTTTGGTTAAAAATAAAGTGAGTTTTTTTATCTTATTTTGTTTTTGGATGCAACACTATTGAGACTTGGTGGACGGTTGGCTCTCAAGTTGGTTATCCAGCTGGATTCACGTAGTTCAGTTTTGTTTTTAATATCCCCCTCTCATAAACTCATGGTAATTACTTCCATCTCTCTGAATTTAAAGCAGCGGGTGGAATTGCTGGCAACATGCGCTGCAAGAGCATGTGTGATATCCAATTTCTTAATATCTCTAAGATGACGCAGGATCCAATTTTTAAAAAGCTGATCTGTTTTGCCTATGTAAAAAACAGTACAATGTGTGCAGCAAGCAAGATAAGTTAGATGTTGTACATTGCAGCTTGCATATGTATTGAAACTGTAGATACGGTTCATGCCCGGTTGTATAAACGTATTGTCACTATCCAAGTGATTACATGCTTTACATCTGTGGCACCTATAAGTACCCTTTCTATTTGACATTTCTTGTTCAGCAGTGCCATCTTTGTTACAAAGTAGTCTTTTTAGATTCTTTTTATTCTTGAAGGTGAATCGAGGTGACTCACCAACAATATCTTTAAGATTTCATCAGCAGTGAGTATGGGCCAAAACGTTCTGATAATGCCACATACTCTCTTGTTATCCATACTGTAAGTTAAATTGCAGGTAAGCTGATTTCTTTGAATCCTTGGTTTTGCATTCTTCTTATGTAAAGCTGGTCCTTTGTTGGAGAAATATGGTTGGCCTCTTCCATTCCGAATGTCATCTTGTTCATTCAATTTTATTAGGTTTTTTGCACCATAACCCCTTGCTTCTAGGTTAGATTGCAAATTCAGAATTCTGAATCAATCTCTTGGTCATTTGTGCAGAGCCTAGAGATCCTTATTGCTTGGTTTTAAAAAAATATTATTAAAGACATGGCCAGGATGCATGCTTGACCAGTGTAAATAATGGTTTCTCCAGCTTGATTTTTCTATATATACTGGTACTCAGGCTTGAGTCGAAATGAATGCTGATCTTCACATCCAAGAAATCAATAGTATCTCTCGAAGATTTAACTTTGAATTCCAAAAATCCCATACTACGATTGAGATATTCAGTGAATTCATCCAGTTGGCTTTCATTACCCTCCCATAGGATAAAGATGTCATCCACAAAACGGCCATCATACTTCAGATGACTATACCATGGATTAGAATGACTCATAACCTTCTAACCTATGAACCTATGTTGTCATCCCTCTTTCAGAAAAGGATGCAGAAGAGAGTAATTTCTCTCCTTTCCATTTATGGAAAGCTTGATTTTCTGTACTTTTTTGTATCCTGTAAAAAATAATCTTAGATTCACCCTTTTCTAATACAGCCAAGACTGCATTGGTTGTAAGGGGGTTGTTATTCCTTTCACACTTCAAGACAGAAACTGCAATTCCTGGCAGGACATGTGAGCTAAGTATGTTACATTTCCAGCACTGATATTAAATGATAATGCTGACACATAGGTTCATAGGTTCATACTAGGCTATCTGCCCTAGGGCATTTATAAGCCTAGCCAGAGTGTGTTTGGCTTTCGCCACCCATTTTAAATTAATTTTGCTATGCCCTTTTTCGAGGTTAGTATACTGTGCCTCTGTCTAACAGTGACACAGAAGTGAAACCCGAGGTAAACCTACGATCTCCCATCCACTAATCAAGATTCCTCTTGAAGAGAGTCAATGAGGGACTCTGCCTAACCTGGACTGGGATTTTATTCCAGAGTGAAGGGAGCCTCTGGGTTATGAATCTGTCCCTCCAGCATGTCCTATTTATTTCAGTGCTGAGGTTCAAGTCTCTCAAGCGTGTAGCTTGATGGGATTTGGATTTTCTGAGGTGCAGCATGTCCATTAATTCCGGGTTGGACATGGCTTTATACGTCAGGCACAGATCGCCTCTGAGCAGGCGGTATGCCACTGAGTAGAGCTGGAGTTTCTTTAACCAGGCAACATATGGCATCTGTTTGAGCCCTTTGATCCTCTTGGTGAGGTACTTTTGGGGTCTTTCCAGTTGCTGCAGGTGTCTGGTAAGGTACATCACAAAAGGGGCATTTTACTCAATTATGGGCCTGATGAGGGATGAGTAAAGATGCACGATGACCTCCCCTGATCTAGATGTGAATCCCTTCATAATTAGGTGGGCTATATAAAATGTTTTTCTAACCACTTTGGCCACGTGGTTGTCAAATGAGAGATTGCTATCAACTTGGGTCCCCAGGTCCCTAATGACTTCATCTGTACTTATTGGATTACCACCTATGTGGTAATTTAGGGCACTTTGTTTTTGCCAAAGGGGATGACTATACACTTTTTGGCATTTAGCTTGAGGCCATGGCTCTGTCACCAGTTGTCTCTTTCTATGAGGTCCTTTTGAAGGATGCTTGTGTCGGCTGGAGAGTCAATTATGGCGCCCAGTTTGCAGTCATCTGCGAACGTGGTCAGCCACAGTCCATCCATGTTGGCCTGCACCTCCGAGAAATATATACCGAACAAGAGAGGTCCCAGGACTGAGCCTTGTGGGACTCCACTTGTAACTGGTTTGGAGTCCGACATGGCTCCAGCAATTCTAACCATGTGGGTTCTGTCCTTGAGCCAGTTTGCAACCCATCTAGTGACATAGGGGTTTATATTTAAGCTGGTGAGCTTATCTATAATGCCTGAGTGAGGTATTGTATCGAAGGCTTTTGCGAGGTCCAGGTAGGCTGTGTGGACCACCTTCCCCTCGTCAATGGCCTAGGTGACTGTTTCAAAGAAATTGACCAGGTTTAAGAGGCAGGATCTGCCCTTAACAAAGCCAAACTGGGTAGGATCCAGTGTCTGTAGGCCCCCAATATCTTTATTTATGAGGTCCATGATGATCGTTTCCATAGCTTTGCAGACCAAGCTAGTCAGGCTTATGGGGCAATAGTTTCCAGGATCCGTTGAGGCACCACCTTTCTGGAGAGGGACCACTGTTGCTGTACGCCACTCTTTGGGTACATATCCTGTATTAAGGCTGAGACTGAACAGTAGATTTATGTTTGGGTTTAGCTCTTCTTGGAGTTCATGTATGACACAGCCCGGGACACCGTTTGATCCCATTGATGCTGTGTTTTTTGCTTTGGAGAGGGCAGCTCTTACCTGAGCATCTGAGATGTCAGGGGGGCAGCACTCTGCTGGGATAGATATTTGCCCTTTTGGTGGGGAGGAGGGGGAGAAGTTTGCGCTGAACCTGTCAGCTAGGATGTTGGCAATGTCTGTGGGTTTGGTGTATTTTTTGTCATTTTGGACTAATTCTGAGCATATCTGGGAATTCCCACCCAGGTTCCTAACATAACTAAAGAAAGCCTTGTGATTATCCTTAGTGTCTTGTGCAATTTTTCTCTCGAAGCTGGCCTTAGACGATTTCATGAGTGCCCATAGTTTTTTGCTAATACTGATCAGAGATGCCTTCCCTTTTTGGGATTTTGCTCTATCATGTAGTAGCTTCCTCCTTCTATTGTATAGTTTGTTTATGGCTGGGATCCACCAGACAGGATGTCTGCCTTTGGAGGATTGGGTCTTGGTTTTATTTGGGATTGCATGTCCCATGCATTCCTGAAGGTGTTCATAGAATGCTTTATAAAGGATTCTGCGGTCTGGGCCATGTTTTCCACAGGCCCGGGGGCTTTGAAGGATTCCACCTCAGTTTTGAGGAGTGTGAAATTTGCTTTAGAGAAGTTTTTCACTGTGGTATTCTGGGCAGGGGGTGGGGTCGGGATGTGAATATCCAGTGAGATTAGTTTATGGTCTGATCTTACCAGTGAGGGGTACACTTCTGGTCTGGAGCATAGAGTCCCCATGTTGGTGATGATCAGGTCCAGTATGTTTTCCCCTCTTGTGGGAGTGGTAACAAGTTGTTCCATAGCATTTGAGTTTATAAATTCTAGGAACCTTTGGGCTAGGGTGTTGGCGCTAGAGTAATGCTCCCAGTCTATGTTTGGGTAGTAGAAGTCACCCAATATAATGGTGTTTGGAGAGACCTTCATATTTTCCAGTGCTCTCAGGAAGGCCGAGTGGGGTTCCTGAGTTTGGGAGGGTGGTCTGTAGCAGGCTATAAACTGGAAGGCAGTTTTACCCACTGTTAGTTGCACATGGATAGTCTCTGATGCTTCATGCTGTGCCACCAACCTGGAGGTGTGGGTATCTTTGACGAATATTGATACTCCCCCTCCTTTTGTGGTTAGGTCCAAGTTTTGGGGCCAGAAAGCATGGTATGAGGTATAACCTGGTAGTGCTGGGGTGCTCTCGGGATCCTTGAACCAGGTTTCTGTTACTGCACAGATATCGATGTTCTCCATGCTAAGGAGAGTTTTGAGTGTGTGCATCTTGAGGTTTAGACTTCTAGCGTTGAGTAGCATTACTCTTAGTTTCTTATCCCTTGTGATACCTATGTAGGTGGGTTTGTCTTTTGAGCCTTGCCTAAAAAAGGCTCTATGGGGTTAGCAAGAGCCTTTGCCAATATCCGAAAGCCCAGGGGTGACAGGTGCAAGCCATCCCTAGTGAAGCATCGTGGCTTGTCGAGCATGTCATCCCAGGCTGACAGGCATTGGATCCCCTTTGCATGACACAAATACTTAAGCCAATTGTTGAAATTGATCATCTTGTCTTCATATTTTGGCATCATTCTTGGTGAAGGTAAGATGCTACTCAAGATCAAGGTCATACTGGCCTGGGCTACATGCTCAGAGAGCTCTTCTATGTCTCTTTTCCTGTAGTTCAGGGAGGTAAGTCTCAGGTCATTCACACCAGCATGGACAATGACTGAGTCATATTTGTACTTGCCTTGGAGTGACCTGAGTGCTTGTGTTATGTGGCGTATCCTAGTGCCCTGACAGGCAGCTCACCGTGACCTTCTTCCTGTTCATCCTGGTGAGCGGGACGTCAGTGTGCCTGACGATAGAGTCACCTATTACAAGTGTATCAGGTGTGTTGTTTAGCCTTAATGGCTGTGACTGTTTGGCACACACATTCTTTATTAATGTTTTAAGTGTCCATACAATAGACATAAGTAACAAAAAATATAAACTAACAACAGGAACAATAACCACTGTCCTCAACAGTTAGATCAGGAATCAGAAAGGCACCATAGTCTTCTCCCTGTTGTGTTCACAAGTTCATGTCTTGATAGACATAAGCCCATCTCTTCGTAATATTTAACCCTATATAGGGGTTGGGAGGGTGGCCTAATGGTTAAGGTGTTTGCCTTACAAACACAAGGTGCAGGGTTTGAGTCTTGCAAGGGATAATTGGCTCGGCTTAAAATGGCTCGCAAGGGCAGTTAGCCTAGTACTAATCTATGAACCTCTATATATTTGTCGTATTGTCTCTTAACAAAACAGCCAAAGCACTCCGTGTCCGAATAAAAAATGACTGGTAATATTTGCATAAAGTCAAGCCATACAAGCAGTTCTACATACAGAGATCAGTGGCATCATTTTAATTAAAGTCTACACACAGAATATTCAAGTTGCCTCAGCAAATAAGTCAGAATTTAAATTTCACAAACTATCAGACTGATCTCCCAGATGCTAACTTCCTTACTAGAGACCTCTGGAGCTGAAGAATCTACATTAGATAATAATCTAAAGTGTTTATCAAAGGTTTGAATCTGTTCACTAATGAGTGACTGGTTTGTGTATCACTTTGTTGCAGTTTCTTGACCTATCTCCCCAGCTTCATGTCATTATCCCTTTCTTTTTTTGTACTTGCTTTTTGTATTAGGAGTTTGAGGCCACTCCATCACTTTTTTTGGTGTTATAGGACCCATTGTCTATACTCTGTATGACCTTGGCAAATGGCTTTGTCCATCTGTCTGAAATTCACACATCAAAAGTTTTCTGCTTCTGATGGGGTATAAAAAGAGAAGTCATTGGGCTCAAACTGACTTTGTAATTAGACAAAAACAAGGAAGAGGAAACCATGTGGTACAGCTAAGTGCCTTCTTCTATGTTCATTCCTAGGAACTTCAGCCCTCTGTTACAAAGGAATGGTAGATGAGGAAGGTTGTGAGGGATTACTGAGGATGGACTATATAGAAGTGGCAGGTAGCAGGGCTAGGCAGACAATCATAAAACACAGCCACAGATGTTGGTAGCATACACACAAAAGGTGGGAATGAGAATGAATTACGCACACATACAGAGAGTGGGAGGGTTGAGCAATGAACAAGGAGTGAGGATTGACACATTAGGGAAGGGACACAGCAGGATGGGATAAGGCAGAGTCCTGGCATGGTTGGCTCCCTGGCAGCTCTGGGGGCAACAAAAACAAGCATCACTCATCTGAATGGAGGACGGTATGGGCTGGCTGCTCCTCCAGTGGTTAGGACCTGCTGGTTGACAAACAACTCAGCAGTGTCAGAAGGCCATTAACATTCTTTATGCAAATGTGCAGCTGTGCCTTTGGGATAAAGAAACCTCAATGCCTCATGCTGGAAGATTCCCCTGTCCAGCTTTAGGGAAGAAGTCATCACCCTCCAATTTCAAAGGCAGCCTCAGAGGGCATCAGTGACTTTTCCAGGTTACTTCCAGCAGGGGAACCTTCACCTACCCTTCTCAAGAGGCATACCTGGTTGCCACTGCTGAAACGGTTCTAGGTACAGTGGCTGACAGATACCAAGGTGGTGCTGGACATTTCTCTTTTTTTTCTTTTCTACTGGCCCTGCAAAAGAATGAGAGAATAAGAAAAGATAATGAGACACACATATGAGAATAACACCAATATGAAATGGTCTGGAACACAGGAGATGCACATCCAGCTGCCAGCAGTGGGGCCTCTGGCTTCATCATCAGCTAAGGATGTTCATCTGCTTCTCCTCTGTCTCTGGAAAACAAAACAACTACTGTTAAACATTCACGTGCAACAACTAAGATAGGAGAATACAGTGATACAAAATAGTGCTTATAGTACATTTCTAGCTCTTTGACCTAAACTTCTACTTTCTGTTGATGAATTATCAGGGTTGTACTGATTCAGATTACTGTAGTAATGCTGGCACTGCTCATATGAATGAGTGGTGTTAATTGCATTGGTTAGTACTGGTATCATCTCAAGTTAGGCACCCACTTTCCACATTGATTCATCATAAAGGCTCATCAGGCACACCCTGGATTTCTTTTGCAGGAAGAACAGGAAAATCTATTGTCTCTGGCACATGAAGATGGAGCCCTGACTTCCCCATTGCTTGAAAGTAGCTAATGCCACACTTAATCTGGTCCACTTGAGTAGAAAATGGCAACCCAGACCGCACTGATGCAGGTTTCTGAATAATATCTCAAGTAATGTAGCACTGCATGTAATGTAAGCATATGGGCATATTGTCACACTGCTGTGCCATGAAATGGCTGTAAATGTACTCATACCAAACACCTTGTGTTCAAAGTGACATACATGATTCATGCCATTATTCAGAGACAGAGAAATATACAAGTGTGATTCACAGAGTGTGGGAGTAATTGACTTCATTAACATAAATGCCACACTAACTAACTCTTGTTAGTATGGTATAAATAATTAGGGACATTTTTGCATCACACCTTATAGCTGTACAACTTGGTAATTGATGAATGTCAATAAAACCTCTGGAGAAGTGAAGGTTCACAGAGTTAACAAAGTAGTCTTGGTTGGTAATGCAACATCCACAAATCCTGTAGTGCATGTCAGTGAGAGTGAGAAAGATGTCACGCTGTACCTATAACTTACCCCATAACACTGGCTTGACACTGTACCTTCGACCTGTGACTCCTAGGGTGGGGCTTCAAGTTACAAATATGGGAAACAAAGAGAAGGACATGATGCAAGGAATGTGGGTTCAAGCACCATATATTCAGGCACAGATACAACACATAATTGGTATGTAGATTATGCTTAGCACTAACCGCAGCTGATAAATCATGACTGTGGTACATACATAGGGAGACACTATGTGTAGTATGGACTGTAGCATAAAAGCCATGGCTACAATAAATGGGGAGAGGCTATGCACAGCAATAACTGCAACTGATAACCCATGACTACAGTACATAAATGAGGAAAGGATATATGCAACACTAAATGCAACTGATAACCCATGGCTACAGTACATAAATGGGGAAAGGATATACGCAGCACTAAATGCAACTGATAACCCATGGCTACAGTACATAAATAGGGAGAAGCTGTGCACAGCACTAACTTATTTATTTATTTATATATGTATTTATTTATTTTACATTTGGTTACTAGGAAAGTCTGACTGGATGAAGACCCATTTTCAGCAGGGGCCCAGGGAGAAAATCTCCACATGTAGCATAAATGTAAATAAAAACTTACTATTACAAAATTTTACAATATAGTCAATAACTTTTTCTGACAATATACATATTACAGAAGACAATTTTACAGAGATGCAGTAAGTACAGTTTGTTAAATTAGTAATCCAGGTAAATTTACACATCATTAAGTAAGTTTAATTATAGCTAGTAGTCAAAAAGAGCTGGAATAGCAAGATCAAGCAATCCTACAGTCTCTTAGCCTAGACTGGTGAAGAAGGTACAAAGCCAAAAGTCATTAAGGAAACTTTTAAGGGAATTTTAAAACTGATGGGCATTGTTAGTAGTTCTAATAGTAAGAGGAAGTGAATTCCAGACTTTTGCTACTTGGTGGGAATATAGGGAATCACCAGCAGAGCTGGTTGATTTGCTCACTTGCAGTAGTGATTTATTTTCAGATCTAAGACAGTGGTTAGTAAAATAAGGTTGTAAAATGTTTAACAGAGCTGGATTTTTTTCAGACTGATATAATAGTTTGTGTGCCATGATTAGTTGATTGTAGGATAGTAGATGTGGTAGTTCTAGCCAAGATAGTTTTTGTAAGGAGTAACTGTCTGGTGTGGGCAGTCAACAGCAAATTCTGCTATATTGTTACAGCATGTTTCAAGTTTCTTTAAATCTATCTTTTTAAGATTAACAAGAATTGGGGAGGCATACAGCAAAGTTGACAGGAAATGGATAGTCGAAATAACAATCCTAGAAGTATCAGTTAGGCATTTTTGTTCCTGTACAAGATATCCATTGTTTTATGAACTTTTTTGATTGTTTGTGAAATTTGTAGATTGAATCTTAGATTATCAGTTGTTACACCAAGTAATTTTGCTTGAGATTCAGGGATAATTTTTGTGTTGCCAGCAGTAATATAGAAGGAGGTGGGGTGGGTGAGGATCTAGTAGGTTGGAAAACCATAAGTTTTGTTTTATTGGAGTTAAGCAAGAGCTGGGATTTTGATAGCCATAATTCAGTATCAGATAAGGATTTCTGGGTTTTGCCTTGGAGGTGTTGAAGGATAGGTGTGGCACATATAAGTGTTGTGTCATCTGCATACTGGATAATGGAAGCTAGTGAAGTAGCAGTACTAAGATCATTTGTAAAGATGCTGAAAAGTAAAGGGCCAAGGATTGAGCACTGTGGGACTTCTAATGTAAAAGGAAAAAGGAGGTAAGAGATCATGCTGCCATTTGACTGCTTGTTGGCAACTGTCAAGATAACTAAGGAACCATAAGAGAGCAGCAGGAATAATGTTCAATTTGGAAAGAACATTTAGTAATTTGTGCTAGGGAAACTGTATCAAAGGACTCGGACCTATCAAGGAAGACAACATAAACTATTTTACCTTTGTTTCTAAGTTTGCTGATGGTATTAGAGAAGCTAAGAAGAACAGTTTTAGTACTGTGATAAGGTCTAAACCCATGTTGGGAGCTGGTTAGAAGGTTATTGGTCGTAAGTTATTGGAGAAGTTGAGAGTGAATGTATTTTTCATGAAGTTTTTATAGTGAGGACAGAATGGCAATGGGTCTATAATTTGAGAGTTATATTGAGATGCCTCCTTCGTGTATGGGGATTATGTAAGCAGTTTTCCATATTGATGGGATGTATTGTTCTGCAATAGATCTATTTATAAAAATTGAAACTGGATATGATATGGCTTTAGCTACTGATTTCAAGTATTCAGCTGGCAGGTTATCTGCTGCTAATGTGGTAGGTTTGAGTTTCTTTAGTAGCTTCTGCATGGTAGCTGTAGAGATGGGCTGGAAAGAGAAGGAGAAGTTAATTTATTGGAAAGTTTTGGGGATGATATTGGATTAAAGTTATTTATTTTTAATTAGAGATAAAATACATTCTGTGAAGTACTTATTAAATTATTTTGCAATGGTTCCAGTGTAGTTTGATATATTAGGGGAAGGGGTCGAGTTTTGTCCTGGTAGAAGGATGGTTTAGCTACCAAATTCCATCTGAACAAAATAAAAGCATTAATATCATATGTATGTACATTCCCCCAGGAAATAATGTAGCTACACTAGAGGATATCCTTCACTGGCTATCCTCTCAGTATACCCAAGAAACCCTAGTTCTGGGAGACTTTAATGTAGACTGGGACTCCTGTTCATCAAAATCCCCCTCCATTCATATTAACCTTCATGAATTCACTCAAACAATGGCCACCCCTACCAGAATTGACAAACGGTCCCATAAAGAGAGTATACTGGACTGGATACTTGTAAATAGTAACCCCCTAATGTACACTGCAGGCACCCTCCCAGATGATCTAAGTGATCATCTCCTAACCTATATAATTAAACAAAAAGCTAACACCCCACAACTATCCTTGCTCAGGAAGGTTAGAAGTAAAAGAGACCTTGATCCTGCTAAACTTCAATTGGAACTTAACTCCTGCAACTGGACTATACTAAAGCATCACACCTTAGAGGAAGCTGTAACTTAATTTAACAACAAATTTATCGAAATCCTAGACCTACATGCTCCTGTCTGCCTAAAAAGATTAAAAGGAAACAATGTTCCTTAGCTTTCCAAAGAAACAAGAACAAAAATCTATAGTAGAAATAAACTATGGGCCACCTGGCGAACTACCAAAAATCCCCAGGATCATAATAAATATAAACATGCACGGAATGAAACAAAAATACTTGCCCTACTGGATAAAAAAGACTACTACTGTAGGCTACAGATGAATAATCAGAATAATCCTCAAAAATTCTGAGCTGGGATCGACAAATTACTGTATCCAGGTAAAACATCAACGCCTAACCCAGCTGCCAACTCAAATAAGACCCCAGAACAGGTTGCAGACAGCTTCAATCAATTCTTTATTGAAACTATTCAAGCTCTTGCCAGCCAACTACCTCAAAGTTCCCTTGATGAAAATAACAACAACTCTAGTAGCCAAAACCTATTTTGCTTTCAGCCTGTACCAACCTCCTTTATATGCAAGCTTCTCAAAAAAATAAAACCCACCACCCTATCTGCAGACCAACTCCCAGCTGAATATCTACAAATGACAGCTGACCCTATTGCCTTTCCAATCTCTATCCTAATCAACCGAACCATTTCCAAAGCCAAAATTCCCAATATCTGGAAAACATCTTATGTTATTCCATTACATAAAGGAGGTCCCTCTACTGAATACTCCAACTACAGACCTGTAGCCATACTCTCTCCACTAGCTAAGATAATGGAGAAATGCATACACAAACAACTTATGCAACATCTAATCCAGAATGACCTGATGGCTGATACCCAACATGGCTTTCGACCACATCATAGTACTACCTCTGCCCTATTATCCTTCACTAACACTATTAATGATAACCGCAACAATAATCAAACCTTGTCTGCCCTCTTCCTAGACCTTTCCAAGGCCTTTGACATGGTGGACCATCAACTTATGATTTCAACCCTGCAGAATCTCAGACTACATCCCAGTGCCCTTCTATAGTTTAAATCCTATCTCAATGACAGGCAACAAGCAGTCATCTGGCAGAATAAGCTCTCAGATCTATTACCCAATACTATCGGAGTTCCACAAGGCTCCATACTAGGACCACTATTGTTTTCCATCTTTATTAACAATCTTCCTACCATCATACCAAACACCAGCTGTATCCAGTATGCTGATGATTCCACTTTAATCTGCGCAGCTACATCTCCAGATGATCTAAAAAGGGATACCCAGGCTACTTTTACTGTGGTAGAAAATTGGCTATCCAAACATTGCCTACTACTAAATCCCAAAAAAAAACAAAATGCTCATATTTCCACCAAACCAAAGGTCCATACCCTTCTCCTTTACCATTCAAGCTAATGATGGGACAGTCATCTCCTCTGACTCCAGTACCAAATTGCTAGGTGTCACTATAGATAATTACTTAAAACTTGACCTCCATGTAAGCCAGACAATCAAAACCATTAACAAAACACTCAGTTCACTCTACAGAGTAAAAACCTTCCTCACCCCCATAGCTAAAATAGCCATTGCACGCTTGCACCTACTATCTACCCTCCTATATGCTTCCCCACTTCTAGAAAATATAAGTAAATCTGAACTTAACAAACTTACAGCCTGCTATAATCACATTGCTAGGTTTGCTATGGGTTCTCCTTTCAGAACCCACCACTGCATTAACCTCAAACAACTTGGATGGCTGGAATTTCCCAGTCTTGTCAAGTATAACCTGCTAATATTGGCTAATAAAATCCTAAAGAACAGAAACAACACTCCAGCCCTTAGTCACCACATCTTCCCCCATAATAATTCAAGACTGCTCCGCTCATCCAGTAAGCTACAGATACAAACAACTAAAATTAACAACGTGGCTGGCATGGCCCTATTTGCAAATTCTGTAAGTAGAACCTGGAACAAACGTCCAGACGCCATTACCATGCTCTCCTCCCCAGACCGATTCAAAGCCTCTGTCAAACAACACCTGGAACAAAAATGGATATGCCACTGTGACAAACCTGACTAACTTTAAATAATGCATGTAATTTTACTTATCTAATTTGTGTTTTCCTTTTTGTAGTCTAATACCACCCTCAAAAATTGGAAATTTGTAACACTGATTGTCTGAATGTACTTCTAACTGTTTTGCTTTTCTTAACTACAATATTACCTAAAATTTAAATATTATGTAAAATCAATGTTCTTTTACTCTACTGCTATTATTCTTGTATTCTGTTGGAGCTCATCTCCCCGGGCCTCCGCTGAAAATGGACTTGGTTCCAGTCGGAATTTCCCGGTCAACAAATGTAAAATAAATAAATATAAAATGTTGATTGTGCTCCAAATGTTTTGAGGATTTTGTTGGTGTTTCCATTGTAAGCTAGTGTTGTAGTTCTTTTTGCTGAGAGTGATTTGATGTTTTGCCTTATTTCTAATTTGTTGGAATGCTATACAATTATTTTGGGTTTTACAAATGCACCATGATTGCCAAGTCTTATCCCATAGCTTAAGGAGGCTTCTAGTTTCTTTAGTTAGCCATGGTGTACACATCGCCTTTGTGTGAACTGTTCTAGGAGGGGCTAAACTGTTAAGAATTTTGAGGAAGGTGGTATTATGTAAAGCAGTAGAAGTTGATATCATTACTGGGGTAATGTGAGTTACATGTTGTCTGATCTATATTTAAATCACCCATACTGATAGCTTCTTGAGCTATGGATTTTGATATAGACTGGAGAATGTATTCTATTGTAGTGATATTGTTGCTGGGTAGGACATAGATAACTATAATGGTCATGTACTTATTGTGGCTAACTTGTAGCTTAGTTGGTAAGATATCAATGTTGGATTAGTTATTGTAAGATTAAGTGGTAGGAGTGTCAGGTTATTCTTAAATATTATGGCTACACCTCCACATATTTTGTCCATTTGTCTACTCTAAAAATGTTGTAAACAAGTGGGATAATTTAATTATGTGCAATGTGTGCTTTCAACCAGGTCTCTGTTAAAATAGTGATATCTGGGGAGTAAAGGGAAACAGTAGCATACAGTTCATGGACCTTACTGACTGCACTTCTAAGATTTAGAAGTAGTAAATCAGAGCCATTGTATGGAAAATTAAATATGTTTTTTGAGTGGGGGTGAGAAGTGGTGTTGTTGCTTGGAGCTGGGTTTGGGTTTAACTTCAACTGATAACCCACTCCTACAGTGCATAAATGGGGAGAGGCTATACACAGTACTAACTGCAACTAATAACCCACAGCTACAGTACATAAATGGGGAGAGGTTATACGCAGCACTAACTGCAACTGATAACCCACTGCTAAAGTAAATAAATGGGGAGAGGGTATATGCAATACTAACTGCAACTGATATCCCATGACTACAGTGCATAAATGGGGAGAGGCTATACCCAGTACTAACTGCAACTAATAACCCACAGCTACAGTACATAAATGGGGAGAGGCTGTGCACAGCACTAACTGTAACTGATAACCCACAGCTACAGTACATAAATGGGGAGAGGCTGTGCACAGCACCAACTGTAACTGATAACCCACAGCTACAGTACATAAATGGGGAGAGGCTGTGCACAGCACTAACTGTAACTGATAACCCACAGCTACAGTACATAAATGGGGAGAGGCTGTGCACAGCACCAACTGTAACTGATAACCCACAGCTACAGTACATAAATGGGGAGAGGCTGTGCACAGCACTAACTGTAACTGATAACCCACAGCTACAGTACATAAATGGGGAGAGGCTGTGCACAGCACTAACTGTAACTGATAACCCACAGCTACAGTACATAAATGGGGAGAGGCTGTGCACAGCACTAACTGTAACTGATAACCCACAGCTACAGTACATAAATGGGGAGAGGCTGTGCACAGCACCAACTGTAACTGATAACCCACAGCTACAGTACATAAATGGGGAGAGGCTGTGCACAGCACTAACTGTAACTGATAACCCACAGCTACAGTACATAAATGGGGAGAGGCTATACACAGCACTGACTGTAACTGATAACCCACAGCTACAGTACACAAATGGGGAGAGGCTGTGCACAGCACTAACTATAACTGATAACCCATGGCTACAGTACATAAATGGGGAGAGGCTATATGTAGCACTAACTGTAACTGATAACCCATGGCTACAGTACATAAATGAGGAGAGGCTATACACAGCACTGACTGTAACTGATAACCCATGGCTACAGTACATAAATGAGGAGAGGCTATACACAGCACTAACTGTAACTGATAACCCATGGCTACAGTACATAAATGGGGAGAGGCTGTGCACAGCACTAACTGTAACTGATAACCCATGGCTACAGTACATAAATGGGGAGAGGCTGTGCACAGCACCAACTGTAACTGATAACCCATGGCTACAGTACATAAATGGGGAGAGGCTGTGCACAGCACTAACTGTAACTGATAACCCACAGCTACAGTACATAAATGGGGAGAGGCTGTGCACAGCACTAACTGTAACTGATAACCCACAGCTACAGTACATAAATGGGGAGAGGCTGTGCACAGCACCAACTGTAACTGATAACCCACAGCTACAGTACATAAATGGGGAGAGGCTGTGCACAGCACTAACTGTAACTGATAACCCACAGCTACAGTACATAAATGGGGAGAGGCTGTGCACAGCACCAACTGTAACTGATAACCCACAGCTACAGTACATAAATGGGGAGAGGCTGTGCACAGCACTAACTGTAACTGATAACCCATGGCTACAGTACATAAATGGGGAGAGGCTGTGCACAGCACCAACTGTAACTGATAACCCACAGCTACAGTACATAAATGGGGAGAGGCTGTGCACAGCACCAACTGTAACTGATAACCCACAGCTACAGTACATAAATGGGGAGAGGCTGTGCACAGCACCAACTGTAACTGATAACCCATGGCTACAGTACATAAATGGGGAGAGGCTGTGCACAGCACCAACTGTAACTGATAACCCACAGCTACAGTACATAAATGGGGAGAGGCTGTGCACAGCACTAACTGCAACTCATAACCCACAGCTACAGTACATAAATGGGGAGAGGCTGTGCACAGCACTAACTGTAACTGATAACCCATGGCTACAGTACATAAATGGGGAGAGGCTGTGCACAGCACCAACTGTAACTGATAACCCACAGCTACAGTACATAAATGGGGAGAGGCTGTGCACAGCACTAACTGTAACTGATAACCCATGGCTACAGTACATAAATGGGGAGAGGCTGTGCACAGCACCAACTGTAACTGATAACCCACAGCTACAGTACATAAATAGGAAGAGGCTGTGCACAGCACTAACTGCAACTGATAACCCATGGCTACAGTACATAAATGGGGAGAGGCTATATATAGCACTGACTGTAACTGATAACCCACAGCTACAGTACATAAATGGGGAGAGGCTGTGCCCAGCACTAACTGTAACTGATAACCCATGGCTACAGTACATAAATGGGGAGGGGCTATATGAATCACTAACTGCAACTGATAACCCACAGCTATAGCACATAAATGGGGAGAGGCTGTGCACAGCACTAACTGTAACTGATAACCCACAGCTGCAGTACATAAATGGGGAGAAGCTATACACAGCACTAACTGCAACTGATAACCCACAGCGACAATACATAAATGGGGAGAGGCTATACCCAACACTAACTGCAACTGATAACCCATGTCTACAGTACAAAAATGGGGAGAGACTGTGTTTCTCACTAATTGCAGTTGATAACAAGGTGTCTAAAGGGGAGGGAGACTGTGGCCATGGTTATGTTTATCCCATACCTTATCATTCATTCCTACAAACCGATATGCTTTACCTACAGATGTACAGGTACTGACATGGTCAGCCAAAGGAGATGATGCACTGAAGAGATTCAGAGGCCAGGTGAATGAAGTGCAACTGCAAATCATCTGCATTTATGCCATCCCCAAAGGGTAAGGGTTCCACAGATAAGCATTATAAGATAAGTGGGAATTAGGTTCTGTGGCTGGGAAAAATAGGTTTATATAGCATGTGCAACTCAGAGTTACTGATGTGATACCCTGTGCAAAAGAAAAGATATTAGACATTGAGACAGACAGGTTCACCTTAGGGATGGACCACCAACATGCACGCAGCTTGCTAAATTCAACGAATTTTGGTTGCCTTTTCTATCCATATTACCTATGGGGGGCTTGGATATGGAGCCTGGCTGGCACCATCCAAAGCCTAGTACCTACTTATGAACCTATGAATAGTGAGGGGACCAGGATATAAAATGGTGCCCCTCAATAATCCAAAGGATCAAGCAAGAAAAAGAAGATGATCCAACAAGATGAGTTGCAAAAATGTCCTCAGGTTGCAAAACTGTAGTACAACAAAGAGCTTGATCCTTGCTACAGTTACTAAGACTAACAGACATCCATTTAACCAGCTATATCAGTATCAGCTGTGGCTGCTTAAAGGAAATGCCCAACATGCTTTTGCCCTGTGGACCTGCTCCTTCTCTCCTCTTTAGTTATAGTGGACATAAGCAAGTCATCTGTGGCTGACAGTGATTTCAACATTCAAGAGGTATGGTCTGATGACATAGTGTATTGTCTGCAACACTACAAGGGAAGCAAATCCACTATTACAAATGCCATCAGAAGTGCATAACAGGCATCCTAAATGTATGAGACCTTCATGGGCTCCACCTTTATTCTTCAGTCTTCACAGCACCTAACATGCACATATCCCCAGTGTGGGTATACCCACTGTGATGATAAGTGTCGTAATGCTGCTGTGAGTCTGTGTATATACTGAGAGTATTGCTGTTTGAAAAAAATATTATATCCCATAATACATTGAACCTATTGACAGTCGCCAGTGTATTCATGAAGAGTGAATAGTTAACACCATTCTTACTGTGGTGTCAATTTGTATGGGATAAAATTTTCATTGAAATATTGGCATATTCTGACATTATTAATACTGCTTTTCAATATGACTGGGTATTTATAGGAGAACATAATGACATGATGTTAAAAAAGGGCATCTTTTTCAAGAAATAAAATCAAAAATATCATTCCAGTTAGAAAACCATGCCAATGAGTCCAGTAATATTCACCAAGTTCAGAGTAAGCTGGTCTATCAAAAACAAATACTTGTATGAATTTACAAAAAAGTTGTTATTTGATCTTATGCCATCCAGTTTTAGAAAACCACATTTTTATCAAAAATGACAGCATTAAATTGGAGTAGTTATTATACAGTATTGGAATTGCCTAGACATAGTAAGGTCTTGCTAAGTTTAATTATGAGGGCTACCAAAAAAGCAATTACTAGAAAATGGAAATCAAAGTCTAAACCAACTTCATTAGAGGTAGCAAAGATAGTAACATAGATAAAACAACTAGAACTGGGATCTTTGGAAAAGGGTAGGAAGAAATTACATAGGAAAAAAATAGGAAATGTAGGATCGGTACATGTAGAGGAGGAATGAGGTTTAAAAAAAGGCAGGATTTGAATGAGCTATGTAATGGTTGACTAACAATAACTGGATATGTTAAAAATGATGTATAATGTTGTCTACAGTTGCCTTGGCACGGTTTGTAAGGTATGTTTGCAACTGAGGTTGTGTTATTATGGTTTATCTTCATTTATATAAATGTAAGATTGCCTATATCATACATGGAAATTTATATTTTTTGTTTAAAAAGAAAGACAAAATTGAACACACAAGAACTGCCTGACTTCTTCAAGTCATTTGCTTGGTCAACATGGAGATGAAGGTTAGCACACTTTAGAATACCTGCCAACTAGGAAGCGGGTATAGAAGACACTGGGTAAACACCATGTTGTACTCCATGGGCAAGGAGGTGGAGGTAAAAATAATATAGAGTTTCTTTCCATTCTCAAACAAACGGACTGTTGCACATACTTCAGTAATTAGTAAGCTCAATGAACAGTTTGTTCCAAAATGAAATAATATATATAAATGGTATGTTTCCACATATGCACACAAACTAAAGGTAAATGTGCTGTAACTTTTGTAAAATGCTGGTATGAACTGGCTGAAAACTGTGGTCTTATTAAAACCAAAGATGAACAAATAAGAGTCAAATGTCTGAATGGGCTAATTGATGCTGAAGTGAATTGAAAGGTATAACATGATGTAAACTTGAATATGGAAAAAATATATACCAATACGCAGTAGAATCTCCTGTTTCACCAATTAGCGCAGAAGTCAGCAGCAACCACGATGGATAAAAGATGTGAGTTTATTGTATCCACATAACGCCAAAACAACACACGGACTGTGGCGACAACAAAAATCAGAAAACTAACAATACACTTCAAAAAAATGAAATGACAAATACACAAAACAAAGCCAAATTAATCCAACAGTTTAGCGCTTTCAACCAGCGTCTCTGGTCTTCTTCAGATGTAAACTTGACTTTAGGAAAAAGTCCAAATTATCAGAGAGATGAATTAATAAAGAAACAAAATGCTAACTTAAATATGGCAGATAATGTGTGTGATGTAAAATGCAGAGGGATTGGCTAGTTTAAAAGGACGTATGATACTGGTCAAAGTATGCATGTGCCCATAAAGAGAGCGAGTGTAAGTTTGGTGAATGCACAAAATGTAACTGCTGTCATGCTGAGCCAGACTAGAATGCAGCGCAAGGCAGAAGTTGTAAAACAAGCAAAAGACTGAGATGTTTTCATGTCATTTGCAAGACAATGTTCATTACAGAAGCTTGTTCAGAGAATAAGGAGAGACTTGTTCTAAAGGTGGCCAACATATTGCTTTATTTTGTGTGGAAAAGTAAGGTATTCCACAGGTAGGGGATACAATGGGTCAGACACCTATCATGTCATCAGGTACAATTTATGTTGTAGTGAATAATGAGATCTTTGGACTGTGTATTCCTAGGTTTAACAGTTTTCGGTAGTTGAGTGAGAGTTGTCATAGCACAAAAGGATAAGCAAAGATCACCACGCAGAAGCCTGTTTAAAGCAGAGAAGGTGATGCTTTTAATCTATGCAGGTAAATCAAGAAGCTCAGTCCTGTGATTTCTGATTAGGAATCATTGGTTTTAATGTATTTGGAGAGGTACATGCCAACACAGGCACTGTGTTCTTTATTGACTTCCTTATTTCTGAAGGATCTTCCTTTAATAATAATTGAGTGAAGTCAGAACAATTTCCTATAAAACATGGTGGCCAAGGGATAGTACATTAGCAATAAATGTGCTAGAGTCTTGATAACTGTGCCATTTTTAAGGTGAGAACATTCATACAGTGTGCATTATGATAGAATTGTTTCTCTAATGACACTGCACTACATTTTGGCATTGTATTTGTACCCGTGGCCAGTCTACCAGGTATGTCCACAGAAGACTCAGTTTACAATAAGGTTCAAATTTGGTTAGTCATTGATCTTTGCAGTCTACTACCATGTCAGAGAAGTAGATACCAAAGAGGAGGAGGCCAAGGGCTCAGTCCTATGGGACACCAATAGTCACACATCTTTGCATGAATAAGGTACCTCCTAACCTCACAGAATGTGTTCTACCAGACCACTAATTAGTTCATCCAGCAGTTTCTGCCAAAGTTAATCATAAGGCAGGTGGGTTTGCCAATAATACTAACACAGGAAATTGAAACATAATATCTGGCCACATCCAAATAAGCAATATGAACAGACACAACCCTGACCATGGTTTAAGTAACTGCTTCAAGGAAACAGAGTAGACTGAGCAGACATGATTTGTCATTAAAAAAGGCAGATTGATTAGAGTCAAGGGTACTGTAGGCCTTCACTTTCATTGCTATTAAATTTAGCTATGAGAGATTCAATGGCTTTAAAAATGATACTTATAAGACTAATTGGTCAATAGCTGTTAGCATCTGTGATGAGGACATCCTTGTGTATTGATACCAGTATTGCAGTTTCAGACATCTTGTATGGAATCCTTAAAGGGCTAAGATAGAAAAGCACTGACTAGTACACAACCAGGTATGTTGTCAGGGCCTAAAGGCATACCTCGCAATTGTCAATATTTTTGCAGTATGTCCACTTTTTTGCTTCATATTTTTGGTCTGTTTCTCATAAGACTGTGGTTTACTGGCAAATCTTTTAGGAATGAAGTCAGAAAATAATGGCAGACATTTCAGTTTCAGACTTTGTATCCTTCATAAAATGCACACTAATACAAAATCTGTTATAGATTCTATCAACGTTCTCTTTTTGTAAAAGCAATATTTAAAAAATTGTTCCTACTTTTGTGCCCCCCTTATTATGTGTGGCTTTGTCCAGACATTATTAAGAATATGCTCAAAGGGCTAATGCTCTGGTTTTGGATAGTGCTTACAGGGCTTAATCTAAAGTGATTTTAGTGGAGAAATAATTTGTGGAACAAAAGAGAAATGCATGGACACATGGGTATGGTGAAACTGGTGTTGAGTTTGTCAGCTAGGACATCGGTGATGACATCAAGAGCTGCATAACTGACACAATTAAAATGCAGATCAGTGCAGTACTGACTATTACATCTGAGTTTTCTAATATAGCTTAAAATGCCTCATATTTGTCACTGAAATATGTGGAAAGATCATAGCTTGCCTTATACTTTCTACAGATGGGCTTGACATCTTTGCTGACAACTGTTAAATCCCTTCTATGAGTGGATGAAGGCATGTTTTTATATGTAGCAAACAGTTTTTCCCTTTTATTATACATTCTGTTTTTTTTCAGGAATTTAATCTGAGCTAGGAATAAATCCCTACATAATTCACTGGATTGCTAGCTGGCTCACAGACAGGATCTACAAAGTCAGGATCTGTGAAACCACCTCCACCAAGATACTGGTCAGTAGTGTAGTACCCCAAAACTCTGTTATGGGCATGTTCCTGTCTGGCATATACTTCTCAGTAGTCAAAGCTAATGTTTAAGTCTTCTGGCTGACCAAGCTCACAGATGAATGTAAATTGGGAGCTGTTATAGATTCCCCAAAAACACCAACATATATCAAGAGGATTTAACACAGGCAAATGACTGGTACCTAAGCCATGGCCTAAAACGTAATGCTAAAAATGCATTATAATGCCATAGGGAAACTGGCAACACAAGTTAATTATTTCATCAATAAAATACACCTAAAAGTTGACTCATTATTAAGGGATCTGAGAACATATGTAGACAGCAATCTGGCCTTTAACCAACATGTACCTAAGATAGTAATAAAACCATTCTATGTCACCTAACATATAGTTAAGGGCATAAAATTCAGGTCTAAGGAAGTTATAATACCATTCTACCCTCATCAGAACTATTATTGAATATGATGCCCCCTTTTCCATGTACCTAACCAGACACTTGCAACAGTTGGAATACCCACAAAGATTTTTTTTCATCAGGAAAATCCAGGGCATGAAAACCCTATCCTATGCTGATCACCTAAAGGGTCTCTCTTTGAATTCAGTCTCCTTCAGACTGTTTGGGACAAGAATTTTGCCTAGCTTGCAGGGCTTTGTCTGACCCAGTACTGATGGATCTGTTGCACATGCATACAAGAAACAGCACCAGAAACACTAGATCTAGGGATATGAACTTCACTTGTGACATAACCAAAATGGGCTGGAGAGACAAATATGTGTCCCAAAGGATCCCAGCACAGTAGAATATTTCCCATCCATGTAAAGTAGAGTTCATCCCTGACCTATTCAAATGAAACCTTGACAATCAGAAGGAAAATCATAAATTTACCCCTGGTCTGCCCCCGCCATGAACCTTATGGATAAAGGCCATCAAAAAGAAAAGTATTAGCCTAACTAACACCCTTGACAAATCCCTTAGTTACCTCCCTACTAACATGCACCCCTCTATAGATGCCCATGATACTCTGGATCCAAATGGGTTTGGGATGAGCAACTAGGCTTGTAAGGGCCCTAGCAGTGATTAACCTAGTAACAACCTAATAAAAATGGATGAACCTATGAACCTATAAGGGTTTATTTTTGAATTCCCACTACATCTATAGTGGGCAAGGACTGATGCCTCAATACAACAGTTTATATAGCATCATTTCCTCAGGTACTTTTGAGAAACTACAAGTCTGTCTTTTGCTGTCCACAATACAATAAAATAAATGTGTCTCTGATGAAACCTCAGAAAAGGTTAATGTACTGCATTTCTTCCTTAGAGCTCTGTTGAAACCATTGAAATCATTGCACTCTTGTGTATCACATTAATTGTATGAGAATCCAAATATCATTTCTTGAAAGTTAATTACATGGGCCTTTCCAGTGTTTAATGGCTGCTTTCTGTTGAGCTTGAATTACAGTCAGAGACCAGGCACAGTCTCCACACATACTAAACTCATCCCTGACATTTATTGTACACATGCCACATTGACATTCCTAGTACAAATATGAATATGTGCTGTTCGCACACTCTTTATTTCCCTTGTCCCTTTCACAATTCCCTCCCATACTGATTAATCCATGTTTTATTTCTGGGGTCTTTGGCCGTGTTATTATCCTGCATAGCTGAATTGTCCTTCTCTGCCTTTTATCATAACATTTCCTCCTAACATCCCTCACTCCTCAGAAAATATTGCTACCTCATTCAACACATACTTCACCCAAACCATACTATCACTAGCTAAACAACATAACCCCCCCAACTCACACCTTCAACTAGTAATCTCCCCACTGCCTTCTCTTTTTCTCCTGTACCTACCTCCAACATAAAAAACTCTTAACTAAACTTAAACCCACCAAATTAGCAGCAGACAACCTCCCAAGTGAATACCTACAAATCGCAGCTGATGCTCTGGCCTACCCAGTATCTATCTTGATTAATCTCTGTCAGAAAGTTACGTTTCCACACTGTGGAAAGTATCACATATAATTCCCCTCCACAAAGGCGGACCCTCCGCAGAACTAACCAATTACCACCCCATAGCTATTCTCTCTCCACTCTCCAAAATACTAGAGAGATGCATACACTCTCAGGTCTCGGACTACCTCCTTATTAACAACCTCCTTTCCAGTACTCAGCATGTTTTCCGACCAAACCATAGCACTACCACTGCCTTACTCTCCTTTACTAACACTATCCTTCAGCATAGAAACAATGGCTATCTCTCCTCTGCTACTTTCCTAGACCTATCTAAAGCATTTGACATGGTCCCACACAAACAACTTATCTCTGTCCTCAATAACCTATCCTTCTCACAATCAGTCACCAACTGGTTTCAGAGTTACCTGTCTGACCGCCAACAATCCATTGTATGGCAGAATGACATATCTCCCCAACTACCTGTCTCCATGGGGGTTCCCCAAGGATCCATCCTTGGACGCCTACTCTTCTCTGTTTACACCAATAATCTAGCCTCTGCCACCAAACATGGCACACTCATACAATACACAGATGACTCGACCATCATCTGCTCAGCCCAGTCCCTACCAAAACTGCAAAAAGTCAAACAGGAAGCCTTTTCTTCTGTTGAAACATGGTTATCCGATGCCCAATTAATACTCAGCCCAAACAAAACTAAACTACTCATCTTCCAACCCACCAAACATACTCAAAACAACTCTCACTTTAACATCACAGCAAAAGACAACACCACTATATACCCAACTGAACACACCAAATTGCTAGGAGTGGAAATAGACAATGAACTAAAATTTGACATTCACATATCCATGACCATAAAAAAGTCCACAAAAAACTAGGAGCTTTATACAGAAATAAGCAAGTTCTCACCAAAGCAGCAAGCATTTCAATAGCAAATTCCCACCTTATCTCCACCCTACTTTATTCCTCTCCAATATATACCAACCTAAGGCAATGTGATCTAAACAAGCTAGAGACCTGCTACAACAAAATCACCAAATTCGCCACAGGGGCATCCTACCGTAGTCATCACTGTCTCTCACTTGCTGAACTGGGCTGGCTTGAATTCCCTCACCTCCTTCAGTGGTATCAACTCTCACTCGCCCACAAACTAGTAAACCATCCACTAAATGTCCCATCCCTCCAGAATCTACTCCAACCCTATCGCACCACCAGACCACTAAGATCCAGCAACAAAAATCACTTGCAGATCACTAAAGCCAATAACTCTGCTGGTGAAGCACTATTCTCTTGCACCATAGCCAAATTATGGAACTCACTCCCACCCACAATTACCTCCGTACCATCATGCACCCACTTCAAAACTTTACTAAAAGTGCACCTAAAAACATGCTGGCTATGCCCTTGCAACTCCCACTCTAATATCGTCCACCCCCATCCAACCACTACCTTTCTTTCCACTCCACTAACTGCCTTGATTATTGCTAGCTCAGATGCTCAGATGCTCATAAGCCTAGTACTTATTATACAGCAGGAACTTCTCATTGTAACATTTGTTAATGTCTGTTATGTACTTCACAGATAAAGATTCTAGTTGTCTACTGATGTACTATGTTCTTCATCTGTAAATATGTTGTAAGTAATTGCTATGTTAAATTGTTAATTGCTATGTAATCCAATGTAACTACTGTTTGTTTATTTTTCTGTGGAGCTTTTCTCCCTGGGCCTCCGCTGAAAATGGACCTACATCCATTCGGACACTCCCAGTCAACAAATTTAAATAAATAAAAATAAATAAAAAACAAGTTCTAGTATTGCTATGAAAGTGGGGCCTTTGGCACACTGCTGTAGTTTCAGTATTCTAATTTAAGGTCTACGGTTCCAACATTTATATATTTTTTATAATGTCCATCAGCTGTTATTTTATCAAGCCTGCTGTGATCGCAATGGGCATTTAATCATTCTGTTTTCTTTTTCAGTCCAGCTTCTTACGAGCATAAAGAGTAACATCAGACTTATACAACCCTATGTAACCAAACTGCTGTATCCTGCCTTGGTTCAAACCACAAGCTTTTACAACTGCTGTTTAACTCAAGACATTCTTCACAGCTACCTGCTCTTGTCATAAAGTAGGTTCTCTGTCCAAAACATTTCAGAGCCTGCTCCTTTCACCCTAATCCTGCAAACTATACTCTAGACCCACAATCCCTGCACCTGACATATTAACATGCTGATTTAAATATCAAAGAGTGGAGTTTTGCAATGAAAATTACTTCCTGTGAAATTTCTATGTGCCAACTGGTAATGATGAACTGTTGGTGACATTTTCTCTTTTTGTGATCATTAATTCAGTATAAGTAAGCATGTATGTGGGTGATTTCACACATGGGTAAGGCGATTCAGGAGCTTGCTCCCCTACAAATATGCTATTTGTATTTATTTTCCAAGGGCTGTCTCACCATGTGTTTTTCATCTAGATGAGATTTTGGCCGAATGAAACTTTGGACACATAGTAGACATTCTTCCATACTATCCTCATTAATCGACCTAATGATACTACAGTCATATTGATAGTATGCCCTTTTCATTGGGATTATGGATGTACCACCAACCTATTAATTCATCCCTATTCAATTTCTGTATGTTAATTTCACTAAAGTGAAAATAGATACAAAAGTTAACACATAATAACTTTGAAAAAAGTGTGTAACTGATAATAAATGACTATGTTTGAGTTTTTGCTAGTTACTTCATTGTCAACAAATGGTAAAACCTGTATTTCCCAGTTATGGCTGAAAAGCGTACATGCATACATGCATATGAAAAATAATGGGTGGGTGTAGATCTGAATCTCACTGATGACCACCTTCTGTTTTAGCATACATCTTACACCTTATATTCACTTATAGTCACCATCTGATGTAGTTATTGTTTGATCTTGCTTATTGCAGTTACATTGTCTGTCATTATATTGTGCTTGTTTATGTACCGACACTGCTTTTAGTGTGCTATGTATTATATTTCTGTAGTTCTCTGGACAGCTGCTTGATGTTCTAATCCCATGCGTGTGATAAAACAACAGATACATGCTCCTCCCTGTCACTGCTAGCAGCAGATGTAAGGAAATAACTGCATGACTGTGTCAGGCTCAGACTCATTTTAGAATTAGTGACATGCCTTCCTTGTACAAGTTAGACTGTGTGTGTGTGTGTGTGTGTGTGTGTGTGTGTGTGTGTGTGTGTGTGTGTGTGTGTGTGTGTGTGTGTGTAAATGGACTTTAATTTCAATAGAACATTTATGAAATTATGTGAAAAGCAACTGCTAGAGAAGTCTAAATTTAGTAATTGACATACTGGGTGTTATTATAGCAATAACCCATGCCTGGGTGTGGGTAATGCTAAATTTACCCATGGTTGGCCAAACAAAGCCAACCGTGGGTAAATTTAGCATTACCCACACCCAGAAGTGGGTTATTGCTATTATACCATGACATTATTTAAGAAAAGAAACTATTACTTTTCTTAAATAATGGCATAGTATAATGCCTGTTTGCTGCCCTTCGCAGATGTCTGGCATCCGGCAGTTCTGATGTACTGCTGCGCAGTACATCAGAGTTGTAAAAGCAACAGAAAGCAAGATCTCCGTTGCTTTTTTAGTGTCTCACTATGTTAAATGAGTTTAACATAGGGAGACAGTTTTAAAATAAGCAACGGAGATGTCCGTTGCTTATTTTAAAACTGTCTTGCTATGTTAAACTCATTTAACATAGCAAGACACTAAAAAAAAGCAACGGAGATCTTGCTTTCTCCGTTGCTTTTTTTTTTAAACACTGTCTCGCTATGTTAAACCCGTTTAACATAGCGAGACAGTGTTTTAAAAAAACGAGTTATACTAATGGAAAAAAGTCCGGGCGACCGGACCTTTTTCCATTAGTATAACTCGATTTACAACAGGCACGCTGGCCAATCAGCGTGCACATTTTGGGGGGGTCATGGTATAATAACCATTTGTGCATTCTTCTTTCTACTGGTAACTTGCTGATGGTTGTCCGATATTTTGGAGTGCCATATATTCATTGTTGTGATTGACATTCATTGTAAACATTTTTCTGAATATTTAGTTGCACATCATTTTTAGTGCTTAATGAAGTCTTTATGAAAACTAACACCCCCCTGCACACTCCTAATTCACTGATGTTTTACAGATACAGTTCAACCACTGCCTAAGCCTGAGACGTCTTCTGTCCTGCTGGTCATCTGCATTATCTTGGGAGCTTTACTCTTCCTGCTGTTAATCATTCTCTGTGGGCAGGTACAGAAACACAGGAGGTTAATCAAAGGTTAGTAACATAGAAATGTTATATACTTTTAAATAATTTAATTCATATATTTGATCTTTAACTGGTGAGTAACTGGTATTTGAATATGGCACTTTTAATTGATTTCCTAGGTTATTTTTTTTATTCTGAATCAGCCAAGATATGAAATTTTGTTGCCCTAATATAGTTGTCTCTTTAGGGCATGATTGCTTTGAGACTTTGAAATCAAATTGCAAATTCTTAGTTACATTTCCAGTTTAAAACAAAATTAAGTTCTTTTATGATCTTGTTTGATTTCATTACTCAATGATGGATGTTTTATCTACTGGTGTTAAGACTGTAATACAAAATCAGCTTAAAATGAGAACTATCAAGCATATGTATATTTTTCTTTACCTGAAGGTTATGACGTTTTTATAACTTTGCAGATGAGCCTAAGACTCCTGTATTTACCTTGTGGCATGTGTTCCACTTCTGTTTTTGTCAATTGCCTTTGTGAAAAGTGTTATTAACTATATTTTATCATCAATGTCAGTAACAAAGCCACTCTAACCCTTACTTTAAATTTACTTAATTATTTCATTATTTGGGAACCCAGATAGTCAGCTAATTGTTGTGGATGATTTTTCATCCAGGAACAGGACACAAGAGTAAGGATAAAAGTCATATATTCATGTCACGAGCTGGTCATCCACTAAGACAGTGAGAGGGAACCAGCATAGAGGCAAGAAATGCAAACAGCACTGAAAACATTAACACAAAATGTATCCAGAGATGTGAGGCCAAACCCACCTCCTGAATCTTTGAGAGGGCAACACTTCATTGCATCACTGCATAAGTCAAATATTGCATGGAAATAAATCTGAATCATTTTGTGTCAGAAACAAAAACACTGAAACTGATGTCAAATAAAAGCCTGCATAGACTTAAATAAACATAACTGGGCAGTAATCTCAGAATGTGCTGGAGCAGTCCTGTAACTGTAGTGATAATTCCTTCAGCCTTCTGCAGCTTTCTCTTTGGCCTTAAAACATTACTTAACTGTCTTTCCTTACATGTTATACCTGTGGATAGATATTGTGAGTACTGACCTTTTAAATGGTAGTAAACAAAACTGACTTAAATATTTGGGTTTATTTTGTAAAAAGTATATGGGTTAAGAATATGTTAATAAATGGAATATTTGGTAATATGATCATTTTGGTGATCAGAAGTTTACTATAATGTGAAGTGTTACAATATCTAAGATGAGATCTTCAACATAATCAAAATCAGAGATAACACATATAATATTTGAGTGTATTATGGTCTAATAACAAAACAAAATCTTAGATAAAGGATCACCTTAGTGATCTGTAGTTTGTCAAGAAATGGTGTGAGTAACTTCTTCCAAAGTGAAATTTAAGGCTTAAGTTATTTGGACAATGAAAGAGTGATAAGTGAAATTATTTTACTTACTCTTCCTGAAACTGATACTCCTAACTAGGTGGATTGCTTTATAATCATAAGATGAGAAACATTGTGTGCTTTAGGACAGGTAAGGATGTTTTGTTAAGGGGGATGATGAGATGCTTAGCTAACTTTAAGAAATAAAAAGATTGAAAATATGTTTATAGCTTGTAATGATGAATATAATTTGTTTTCTGGATTTGTCAGCTAGACAGCACAATCATCAGCAATCTATTTAGAAATGATAATATTCGTAGTTGGAATGTGATTATCTGAGACAGGAAACTTTTATTTAAAAATATGGGAGGATACATATGTATCTTCAAGAAGAGATAATAATGTGGATAGTGGACAACCTTGGCATTTCCTTTAGTGATATGAAATGTTTCTGAACATATATTGCCTGTTATAATGTTGTACATCAGATGGAGGCACAGCAACTTTCATTTATTAACAGACTGTCAAGATAGGCTAAAAAACTCCATGGGTTATGGGTCATTGCTAGTAGATACCTGGGCAGAAAATCTTAACATGCACAGAAAAATGGATTAAAAATACAAACATAGTATATCACATTCATAATATCCATTTGTATAGCAGTGGCAATAATATAACCAGTAATATATAATAACCAAATGCAACCACTACTGCAGCTGTAATAAGACCATATCTGGTAAAATACACGTCTGTTTCTAAATCAAGCTGGACCTGACTATATATGTATATAATAGTATGGATGCAAGCTGAAATGTGCATCCTAGTTTAAGACATAGGTTCATAGATTAGTACTAAGCTAACTACCCTTGCGAGCCATTTTAAGCCTAGCTAATTATTGTGTTCCACTGTTGCAGTCATCACATTTGGGTTATCTGCTTGCAGTAGCCCTCACTCGGCCTGATTATCAAAGTCTTGGGTCCTGCGTAGGTTGCTGTCTCATCTTCCATGACATCAGGTAGTCAGGGGTATAAATCCTGCAGCCGATGCCATTACATCAGTCTTTCTTGCAGTGCGGTGCCCGAAGCAGAAGCAGTTCACAAGTGCCGGTCGGCCGACTCCTGAAATTTTCATTTTTGAGTTTCAGAACCGAAGTCTTCAACTAAAGCTAAGTACCGCATTGGGGAAACTTTTTCTTGCTCTAAACCGATGTCAGTAAAAATCAATAATTGTATTTCTTGAGGAAAGCAAATAACTCATAAAGATTTTCATTCATACTGTATTCCTTGTCTAGGCCCTGACCACGATGTACCTTGCTGTCGGTTTTGTGCCTTATTTAAACAACAAACTATTCGTCGTCCGTATATTTATGCTTCTAAATATTTTGGTACTCGGTTCAATTACCCAGATATGGCTTCAGTAAGCCACCCGACTACTGACATTCCAAAAAAACACAAAGATAAAGACAGAGACAGGCCGCCTAGGTCCAAAGCTGCTGATGACACTGCTCCTAAGCTAGTTGCCAGTTCACCGGTACTCAGTGAGGTGCTTTCGCAGCCCCTCATACCCGCTTCTTCAGATTCGCAGGCCTCTACTGAGACCCATTCGGAGTCTGGTATGCCGCAAGATGCTTCAACTGTGGAAATTGCGGATGTGTCTACCTTGGATGGGTCTAGAGCCACTGTGCAGGCACCAGCTTCTGAGTGTGTATTCAGGCCTACTGACGTCTATATTAAACCAATGCCATCTTCTTCTTCAAGACCTAAAGCTTGATCCATGCCTAGAAAACCAATGCCCAGTCTGCATGGTCAGGCCTCTATGCCTAAAAAACAAATGATAAAAATGTCTGAAGACCTTATTACTTTAATCAGGGGAAGCCAACCTTCCCTGTCTAAGAGACCTAGGACTGAATTTGCTTATGATTCTTCTGATCAGGATTCTGATATTTCTGTTTCCTCTCATGACCAGGATTTACCCTCATCTACCTATGAGGATTCTGATGCAGAGGACTCTATGCCCTCTGCTTCCCCTCCAGAGGATTTCTCTTTTGGTGAAACCTTGCATACTCTTGGGAGCATTTTTGCTGGGAAAGCCAGGATTACTCTGATTCTAAAAAGAGGCTTAGGGATTTCTTACTCCTGCCCCAACACAGACCTTTAGCTATCCCCCCTGTACTGTACATTGTTGATGCCTTTTTGGAATTTAGCATGGCCCCTGACTCATTAACTCCTGCTTCCAGAAAACCAGATAGATATTACAGGGTTCCTAACTCTCACAAATTCCTCTTTAAAAATCCTACTGTGAATCCTGAGACCATTTCACAGGGACCCAAGGGCATTAAGGCTACTACTGCCAAAAATCCTACCCCCTCTGATAGAGATTCCAGGCTGCTGGATAGATGGGGTAAGAAGGTATACACTTCTGCAACGTTGGTAATTTGGCCCTTAAACTGCCAGTTTCATATGTTAAAGTATCAGCAGCACATTATTGGATTGCTTAAACAGAAAATGATGTTGATTCCTGACTGTACTGAAAATAAGGATTTACAAGATTTAATGCATTCTGCTGAACAAGTTGAAAAACATACTTTGCAATGTGGTTTTGATTCACTAGAGGCATCTTGCAGGACTGCTGTCACTGAGTCTGTACTTAGAAGGCATGCTTGGTTTAAGGAGCAATCTTTGCCAGATCATGTTAAAGCTAAATTGCTGGATGCTCCCTTAAACCAGGACCACCTGTTTGGCAACAAAGCAGAAGAAGTACTTAAAAAGATGGAGGAAAAAGCTAAATCTAGGCAAACTGTTAAAGATGTCCTGAAAGTACAGCCTCCAAGATTTAGTAGGCATTGACCCTCTAAGAATTGATCCTTTCCTGCCTCTTCCTGGTCTTCTCAGTCCAAACCCAGAACCAGAAGAACACCCAGGCTTCAGTCCGAAGGTACTCACAGGCCTAAACAGTGGGGGGCTCCTACTTCCAAAGCAGGGAGTAGTAAGACTCACCCCTATGGTAAACTGTCTCAATGACTTAACTTTAAAACTTCCAAGCCCTTCTCAACTGACTGCTCCTTTAGGGGAAAAGATTGCTTTGCAGGCAAAAAACTGGGAACTCATTACCCAGGACAAATGGGTTTTAAATATAGTTTCCCAAGGATACAAATTCCACTTCTGTACTTTACCAACCCCAAACGGTTAGCCAGATCTACCCCCAAATCAGTGGGCAGAGGCTCAAAAGCAAGTTCTCTCTCTCTTAAGTATAAGGGCTATTCAAACTGTCCCAGAAGAGGAAACGTGACAAGGTTTTTACTCAAGACTTTTCCTGGTGCCCAGAAAAGACAATTCCTGGCGTCCTATCCTGGATCTCTCTATCCTAAACACTTTTTTGGTGATCCCAAAATTCAAGATGCTAACTCTTCACCAGTTGCTTCCTATGCTAGGCAAGGATGCCTGGTTGGCAACACTGGATTTAAAGGAAGCCTACCTGCAAATCCCAATCAGGGAATCTTGCAGAAGATACCTACACTTCAAAGCAGGCTTCATGCACTATCAGTTCTCTGCACAGCTCTTTGGCTTATCTACTGCACCCAGGGTATTCACAAAATACCTAGCTCCAGTCATTGCATTTTGCAGGCAAAGAAATATTCAAATGTACCCATACCTGGGCGATTGTCTAATTCAGGCAGAAAGCCAGGACATACTTTTGAATCATCTGACATTTGTACAAAAGGTGCTAACTTTTCTGGGGTACACCATAAACCCAAAGAAATCACATCGTGTACCCTGCCAACAAATTGTATTCCTGGGAGCAAGCTTGAACACAACTTCCTAGATGGCTTTCCTCACTCCAGAGAAACAAGTTCATTTGACAGCTTACTTCAAACTAATGGCCACAAAGACCCTGCTATCTGCAAGACAAATACTACAAACCTTGGGGTTCATGGCCTCCTGCATTCTCCTAAGTCCATATGCAAGGTTGCATATGAGGACACCACAATGGTATCTAAAAAAACTATGGTGTCAACATTCTCAGGATCTAGAAGCAATGATTCCTATCATACCTTGCCTACAGTTAGAGTTCCTTTGATGGGCAGAGGTCTGCAACCAAAACAAGGGACTGCCATTCACTCTACCCCCTGATGCCAAAACCCTAACAACAGACACATCAGACTATGCAGGGAACTGCATTCAGGGCAAATAAAACCCAAGTCAAATGCACCTGCATATCAATCAAAAAGAAATGTTAGCTGTACAGAATTCTCAGACAGCCTTCAAGGACCACATTCTTCCAGGACAATTAATGGCAAAGAAGGACAACACCACTGTTATGTGGTACATAAAAGCAGGGGGGAACCCACTCATACCATTTCAGCAGACTAGCTATGGCTCTGTGGAACACAGTCTTGAGCTACCAAGTGCACCTACAGGCTCAATTCCTGCCAGGAAAGCTAAATACACTGACAGACGAACTAAGCAGACATCTCATGGATCCACATGAGTGGAAACTGGAACCAACGACATTCAACATGTTGATAAACAAATTGGGGAGCCCAGAGATAGACCTTTTTGACTCCCTCCAGAACTATCAATTGTACAAATTCTGCACAAGGACTCCCCACAAACAAGCTTGGAAAGTGGATGCCTCGTCCTTCACCTGGAAAAATCTATCAGTTTATGCCTTTCCTCCTCTGGCTCTCCTCTCCAAAGTACTACTAAAGATCAAACAGTACAAACCAAGGACGATATTGATTGCACCAGACTGGCCACGCCAACACTGGTGCCCCCTCTTGCGCAGTGCGTCACTGCTGGCACCATGGCAACTGTCTCAGACCCCTACCCTGCTGTCCCAGCAGGAGGGCCAGATTCTGCACCCTCAGCTTCAAACCCTGAACCTGGCAGCCTGGCTAATTACCTGATCTCTCCGTTACCATTCCTCAGTAAACAAGTGCTGGATGTCATTCTGGAGGCAAGGAGGCCTTGTACTAGAAAATCATATGCTGAAAAATGGAAAAGATTCTGTTCCTGGAACCAAACACAGGGTATGGGCACAGCAGCACCCAATTTACCTCAGATTCTTCAATACTAAACTGAGATGCTTCACAAGGGTCTTTCCTTTTCCTCCATCAAAATTCATGATTCAGCCATTTCAGTTCATTACAACAAGGAACCACCCCTCTTCTTTCATCCACTGCTCAAGCAGTTCCTCAGAGGGGCCAAAAACTTAAGACGACCTAGGACAGCCCCAACTCCAGCCTGGGACCTTAACTTTGTATTAGAAAAACTCACTCTACCTTCTTCTGAGCCAGCTGTAAATGCAGAGTTGAAATTCCTTTCTTGGAAAACAGCCTTTTTTTTAGCCATCACTTCAGCAAGAAGGGTGTCTGAATTACAGGCCCTTATGGCAGTGGAGCCTTTCATCATCTTTCATGCAGATAGGGTGTCCCTCAGGACCAATCCCTCCTTCATGCCCAAGGTAGTATCCAGTGTGGCTCTTAATCAGTCCACGTATTTGCCAACTTTCTTTTCTAATCCGCAGAATAAAGGGGAACGTATATTGCACTCCTTAGATGTGCACAGACAACTTAGATTTTACTTGGACAGGACTAAACAGCTCAGGAAATCTGAACAGCTGCTGGTGGCATTTGCTGCAGCGGCAGAGGGGAAGGCCATTTCAAAGCACACCATTTCTAAATGGATAGGACATTGCATTCATTTCTGCTATAAGTACAGTGGATAAGACCACATTCAACCAGGGCTGCATCTACCTCTACAGCCTTTCTCAGAGGTGTCCCTACCAGGGACACCCTAGAAGCTTCTACCTGGAGTTCTGTACGTACTTTCACCAAGCATTACCATTTGCCAATTTTCTCTAAATCCAGAGCTGGCTTTGCCACTGCTGTCTTGCAGGGCCTTATAGCTGGTCCTAATGCTATCTAATTTCCTTCCCCCATCCTTAGCATTGGGAATCTACCCAAATGTGATGACTGCAACAGTGAAACATGAAGAACATAGTACAGTTGTTAACACTTGCCATAAATGTAGATGTTCGAGTGTATTCACTCTTGCAGTCCTGGTTACCCTCCCTCCAGCCCCCTGACTTCTTTTGGCTATACCTCTTTCCCTTTTTACTATGCTTAAAGCTTTTTGGTGTATTTGCTTTTCTGTTGGAGGTGTAACCTTGTATATATATTTAATCGCTTCCCATTAGGGGGGCACCTGACATCTGGGGCAGGAAAAACTGATGTAATGGTGACGGCTGCATGCTTTATACCTCTGACTACCTGACATCATGGAAGATGAGACAGCAACCGACGTAGGACCCAAGACTTTGATAATCAGGCCAACTGAGGGCTATTGCAAGCAGATAACCCAAATGTGATGACTGCAACAGTGAATACACTCGAACATCTACATTTATGGTAAGTGTACACAACTGTACTTTCTATACACATTACAGAGTGCTAATACAAAAGAACATGACCTGTTTAACAAATCCCAGAATGCAGTTTGCAACAAACAAGAGGATGACCTAGTACTATAGACATGAACATCATGAGATGCCCTTGTAACAGAAGAGCTTGTTAATGAATACAGAATGCAGATGTCTTGTTAAATTCAGCAAAGTGCTTTAAGTTTCTTATTTGGCACAGTAGAGTCTTCGAAATGGTGTCAATATGACCGCTGATAAAAGCATCACAGTACTTGTGACTTGTTTTATGCACTAATCGGCTTAGGAGCCTTGCCATTTTGTTGGGAAGTAGTTAAAAGGAGAACTTTTATGGATGAATACAGAATATATTAAATGTAGCCAGAGTGAGAGTAATACGTGCAGAAAGCGTGTGTAGTTTAATTCTTTGAATAGGCCATAGTTTTGTATTGTAGAGGGAGGCAAGAAGAAGAAGAAGAAAAACTTACATTTTGTTATACATTTTCTCCAATTAACTCATACTGAAAAAGAAAAGATGATTTTAACACATTCCTGTAGGGTTTCCAAAAATAAGACAATGATGGTGAGTTTAGGTGGTAAACTTTTCTTTATGTAGACCACTCAAGCAACAAGGTATTTTTTTAACATTCATCCATGCATTTTCTGATAATCTAATTAATCCATTTTAAGGTGGAGGAGGAGCAGGAGTTTATTGCATCATAGATTGAATGTAAGGCAGTGGATTTACTCCTGAATGGGGTGCTAACCCATCACAGAACGCATACACTAAGTCGTGCATGGCAACATGAAGGAACACAAAGTGATTTAACAACACCTTTCTGGTAAGTAGGAGGAAACCAGAGCAGCCAAAACCTCCCAGAGGTAACAAAAAGGTGTCACAGAGAATGCACTCCAATTTGGAGCTGAACTGGGAAGCAAGAGCAGTAAATCAGCAGTGTTATCTACTGTGCAAGTGTGACAGCTTGTAGTTTTTAACAGTGGAGTCAACATGTAGGTCAAATGCTAATGAACAGTCAACAGTAGAGCCTCCAAGGTATTTGTAACACTTTCAGTGGGGCCTAAGATATCCACTGGTCCTGTTAATGTCAAGGTCGTGAGACAGAAAGCTCTGGAGGTAATGTGTAAATCAAAACTGTCTTTGTTTTATTGGTATTTAGTAAGTGATGGAAGTCCCTGAACTTCTTTGTTAGCTTTAATTGTACAGTAGACAGAGATCTTCCTCTTTGTGAGAGAGCTGTGTCTTTTGCATTTTATACAATTATAATTTCTGGTCATTCTGCTGTCATGGATTTGAGTTTTAGATGGAAGACTAGAAGGCCTTGGTGTTATCCCTGTGGGAAACATTTGCCCATGGATTAACTGATGGAAAGATTGCCACCTTAATATGTATCCATCATTATAAAAACGACTGTAGAGTCATAATAACATACTTATGAAAAATCCCAGAAAAGCAATACAGTAAATTTGGTTCATGCTGTCAAAATACTTTGAAGGTGTAAAGGAATGGGACTAAAACAACTGTTTCATTTTTAAGCCCTTTTTGGATGAGCTTAATGATGGAAAGCAGAGCCATGCTAATGGGCCAGTCTTTTCAAAGCCCAATCTGGCATTACTGACTATAATGCTACCTTCTGTTTCCAGAGTGTTTCAGGCACAGCTTTCATTCCACAACATTAAGTGGAGAATAAAGATGAAACTGAGACTATATTTATTGATTGCTATGGGTTTCTCTGCTTTACAGAGTCAGAAAAGATACTTTGCACAGCTGAGTGAAGCAGGAATTTCTTCAACTTCTGAGTAGAATTGCTTGAGAATGAAATTCACATTTTATAAATTTGATCTGAATGTCATCAGGACCTTCAGACACCATCATTTTATTTTAGAAAATAGTTTCCTGATGTGGAAAACATTGACTTCCTTAAGATTACATTCTGACTCTCTAGGGAATAGTGACTACCTTATTAATATAGGCTCGCAATATAGGAAAAGAAACAGCGGTTTAAAAATACTTTCTGAAGGTATCTTGTGCCTTGAAGTCTGATGTACATTTTAGCAAAAAGAGGGGTCAAACGTTTTCCTAGAATCTCATAAGTAAATAATATCTTGCTAGAAAACTTTTATGGTCACTTTCCTACTTCGTAGTGAAGAACAGTAGTTTTCAAATTGCTTCTGAATTTCTTTTTTGCAATGGTTTCTTAAATTCCTGTCTTCTTCTTCTTCTTCTTTTGGCTTTTCCAGTTAGGGGTCACCACAGTGGATCACCTGTCCGCTCATGATTGGCAGTGGAGTTTTTACAGTGTCAAGTTGCCAGCCCAGTGCCCAACCTTCCACAGAAGGCACACACTCACACCTAGGGCCAATTTAGAGTGTCCAATCCACCTACAGCATGTTTTTGTGATGTGGGAGGAAACCGGAGCACCCGGAGGAAACCCACGCGACCACAGGGAGGACATGCAGACTCCGCACAGAAGGCACCCCAGCCAAGGATTGAACCAGAGAATCTCTTGCTGTGAGGTGGCAATGCTAACTGCTGCACCTTTATTCTATGACCAATACAGTTTAGGTTAAAAGACTCCCTTGAGCTTAAAATGGCCAAAATATGCTCTTTCTCTGGAAACAAGGTCAGTTTGCAATGTTCTGTAAAAGTATACATTGAAAACCAGGAAGTGGATTCACAAATTTCCTGTACTGAATATCTCCTGATGAAGGCACCCACCGGGGTAAAGGCCCTTCCACTGGTAAGCAATCTGACTTTTGTTGTTGGAGGGGGGGTGCTTGATATTCACCATGACAAAATATAGTACACAATCCTGTAAGTGAGAACTTCTTATGACATGCTAAGGCTCTCTCTTTCTGGTGAAGAAACAAATGTGAATCTTACTGTAGTCCCCTTCTCCTGTCCAAGCAAAAATAATATTCTCTTTACACAGCCATAAAAGTGAAGTAGCCATGTTTCCTGCTTGGGGAGAGAAAACTGGCAGCTGAATAAATTAACTACAAATGCCCGATAAGGTAACTTTTGGAATGAATTACAGATTGTTTTACATTAAATTCTGTGTTTGGAAAAAATATGAAACTATATGCTATTGGAATACCTTGAAGCTTTAAAGCTCCATTTTTCTGCAAGTGACTGCTACAAAAATATAGTGTATACAATAGATGGGCTGAAGAATTCTCTTCTTTGAAAGTAATTCTGCGAACTTTAACTTAACTATTCAATTTGAAAACAAAAATCCCCCACGCACCCCAAGCTCACCCACCCGGTACATAACCTTGGAAAAACTGCCATATTGTAAAGCTTAATTTTACATTTTACTAACTGGCAGTTTAAAATAAAATCAACAATTTTATTTCTGGTAAAACAGAAATTCCATTTTGAACATGGTAACCTGAAGTTAAATATTATTTTACACTATATCATCTATCAGTCTAAATGGAAATCTATGGTAAAAGGTAGGTGATTGAATCCAGCTATATTCTGGCCAGATTCTATCTCTTGAGATCATTGGACTTTTTACCAAGTCCATCATTCCTGGTTGAGAGTCATGCTTACCTCTGGACGACATTATAGGGGTGTTGCTATTAAGAATGCTGATAATGTAATCTGCAAAAGACTTAAGTACATCATCAGTGTTTAGAAATCAGGTGAGTAGAGCATTTATTAGACTAAACAAAGTGATTTTTTTTTTCTTTTTACTTATTTCTTTTTCTATCTCCTAGCTTTAATGTATCTATACATGGACTGTAACTTAGATGCTGAGCTTATGACAAAGATTACACAGTGATCACTGATAAAGTCAATAAAGAAGCCAGTAGCTTTTAAATTTAAGTGGCTTGAGTAAAGAAGCCAGTAAACATTATTTTCCTTAGCAGTTCTCTATTTAGAGGCGGTAGGTAGATAGATGAAATTGGCAAGACTTCATAATTAAAAACACAGCAGGATAAAATCATATCAGAGTTGAAATCACGTGGCCAGAGACCTTCAGAAAAAACAGTGTCCACAAAATGTATTGCATTTTGTTGGTGGGATACTGACATTTGAGAGTCTGAAGAATTTAAGGCCTTAAAGAGGCAGTAATGATGATAACCGTCCTTTCTTTATCATGACAACACTGATGACTGAACAGGGAGCACTTTAGGTAGTCCTTTAATAAACTTAAAACTGCAGCACATTTTTTTAACATTCTGTCTTGCCTAGATTGATTAAAAATCCAGTATTAATATTGTAGCTCTAAATATGGTATTTGGACCATATTTTGGAAGTATCTAATTATCTTCATTCCACAACTGCCCATATGATACATGATACATGCTTTAGGTAGTGGCATATATACTTTTAATCATAGAACCTAATATAATCTCACTATGAGTTATGCGTAAGTTACTGTTTTATGCTGAGAAACATGATTTGAAAACCCTTAAAAAAAACAGTGTTTTTGCAGAGAGGCATGCTTTCCTGCAACCTTCCATGGGGTGGACTTAGCTGCCACATCCCTCTTAATTATAAATGCCAGCTACATAGTCACATGTCAAAACGTGCACATAATCTATACTCATATAAGTGTGAGATAATGTAGTTATCTCTGGGTGAGTTTGTTTGTTTATTTGAGTCACCAGAAAGTTCTGAGTAAGCAATACCAAGAATGAGGAAGAACCTGGGTGAGAAACACCAAAGTAAGCAGTTAGTCATGATGATATAATATCTGTGATCACCATTTTAATAAAGGTCATTTGGCTCAGTCCCAAGGAGTGGCACTGTGCCTTGTAGTCCAGATAGGGTGATCATCAGTCTGCTTATATCATGTATGCCTAGGAATCATTCAGAAAGATAGACCCCCCCCCCCCAATTTAGCAAGCTGTGCAGAGAGTGCAAGAATAGTGCAAGAACTGCTGCATGCAATATGGCCAACAAGTGATCCAGGAACAAGATTCTGTGATGTACACGAGCGTGCCTACACTATTCCTGCATGGACACCACTGCTATATGCTAATTACTTCATTTGTTGGTTAAAGCCATGCAAATGAGGTCAATTAGCGATCCAGGAAGCAGGCAGGTGACTGTACAGGAATAGTGTAACCTGCAGAAATGTATTCGGTTACTAACCAAATACATATCTGCAAATTACAAAATGGAAGCATGACAGCCTGAAAGAAAGCATGTATTCAATTTACCAAAACACGAATAACACAAACCAGTAAAACTCGACAGTACCTGCAGCACTTCTCGACCATCCAAAGTGTATTGTGTACTAAAGATGTTGCAAAACCCGGTCACATAAATAATGTTACCAAAATGCAGAACAAGAAAGACTCCAATAAGACGTATACACAATGTTCAAGTAAATATTCCACATGAATAATGTTCTAAACGAACAGCAATCTTTATTCTGGTAAAATAAATAAAAACATGGAGTAAAGCGCTTTTCGTCCCGCTAAGTAGTGGAACTTCTTCAGACTAACCAGAATACAATTTAAGAGATATTTAAATAGCCGGTTTTGGCGCCAAAAATACGCCGTAACCAGGCAACTATCAACATTGTCTAACAGGCAACAACAACAACATTACACTTGAATACTAATTGAATATACTGAACAATAGTGACAACACTGATAGTCATCTAAAAAAAACACAAACCATAATAATAACGTAAATAATAAATTCAATACAATCTATAATGTAATATATTATTAACAATTCAACTAAAATATAATTATAAATGTGATTATCGTTAAAATATTTATAAATAATCCTAATCAAAAAACATAAATGCCACCAATATCTATACACTAATAAAATCCAACATTGAAAAAGGTGTGTCATGTATTAAAAAGCATAACATGATATGCGATGCTCAAAAAATATAAAAATATACATGTATATATGTATACATATATGGAAACTATAATACTTTTTTTTATGCACTTATTCTCGTGGTGTATCCTTGCAGTTCATCTTTGAAACTATAATACTCTAATAAATATTCAATTATTAAATTATCAAATTGTAAACCCAAATATTTTAACACATATGCCATTTGAAATTTACATAATCAAGCCAGGAAAACTATTTTATGCTATAAATAGTTCACCTTCGTAGACTCCTTAATTTCAATATGGGGTATATAGAACATGTCTCATTCAAACCTGGTAATACACAAGCATGGCAGCGCAATTGCCAATATAATTCTCATACTTCTAGTAAAACTTGCTCAGGGCCATCTCTTCCATCAGAAACAGCAGAATCAATTGCTTTAAATGAAAATGTATGGTGGATGTTTTCTGTGGCATGTTTAGCCAGCGCGTTATCTAATTTCTTTGTCCTGATAGCATATACGTGCTCATAAACACGCTCACGCAATTTGCCAATGTAAAAAGCAGGGCAGAGATGGCACTGAGCTAGATAAACCACGCCTTTGGCTAGGCAATTAAATTTATGTTTTACTTTATAAGACACTCCTCTGATGGTGAAAGATTCACCTGTAGACATATGTATACAATATTTACACATGTTACACTAGAACATACCCTTTCTATTAAAAGATGAAAATGTGTAAACATTGTTTTGTAATATTTGTTTCAAATTTCTGCCTCTTTTCCAAATAATTTTGGGTTTAGATGATAATTTGTGACCTATATCTCGGCCTGTTTTAATCATGTTCCACTTTTTATTCAAGATAAAGGTAATCAAATCACCATCAGAACTGTATGGAGTAATGAAGCCCAGGCTAATACAAAACAAATTGGTATTATGTGATTCTGTTGTATGGTGTGAATTCAGGCCAAGGATAGATAAATAAACACTGGAGTCTCTTTTATAAATAACTTCCTGAACTATAGACTCTAAAAATTGTATGGGGTAACCCCTCCTTAAAAACATACTTTGTAACAATTTACATTCATCATAAAAATCATCTATTCTTGAAGTCATACGTGCCGCTCTCACTAGCTGTCCTTTGACAACGGACTTCTTTTGGTGTACTGGGTGATTGCTGTGGTAATGTAAGAAAGTGTTGGAATAAGTTTCTTTCCTGTATATTTTTGCATAAAAAATCTGGTTGCCATAATCCTTACTTAGATCAACATCTAGGTAGGTAATTCTATCCATGTTAAAGGTATTCGTAAAATGTACAAATTCAGTACTAGAATTTAAAAAGGACACCAATTCAGAGGCCATAATATCATCACCATCAATAAGGATGAAAATATCATCCAAAAAACGCGTGTAATATTTAATTTTGCTCATTATGTGTGCATTCTTACCCAACACTTCCTGTTCCCAAAAAGCCATGACCAGGTTAGCAAAGCTACCCCCGCAGGGGGAGCCCATGGCTACACCAATCTTCTGGAGGTAAATTCTCTTGTCAAAGGTAAAATAATTGTAAGACAAAACTATGTCCAACATTTCTTCTACTAATTTAACTTCAGTTTGTGGTGCATTATATTTATGTAGCATAAAACTAACCCACCCTATACCATCCTGTTGTGGTATACAAGTGCATAAATCTTTCACATCGACAGTTAAGAAATTTAAGTTCACATCAAATTGCAAGTCATTTATATTATGAAGAAAGGTCCAGGAATCCTTACATATGAGTTTGTCCTTGCAAATATATTGTTGAAGAATAGTATCTATCAATTTTGCACACAGATATGTAATACTATTCCTGGCATCCACTAATGGACGCATTGGTGGGTCCAATATTGATTTGTGAATTTTGGGGATGCCAAAAAGAATAGGTAATCTAGGTGTCAACATTGTTAAATAATTTAATGTGGTCAAATCTATTCTGCCATTAATAAAAAAGTCATTAAATAAAGACCTAATGTTGTTATATGATTGATGGAGTTGATTCCTAGAGGTTTCTTCATAAGCAGCAGTGTGAAGTGTTTGAGTCATTTTGTGAATATATTGTTGTTGGGTCATAATAATCAACCCCCCTCCTTTATCAGGTTGTAAAATTCTAACACCCATTTCTTTTAAATTCTGTAACGATTGTCTATCCGTATCCAAAATATTAGGTTTCACATTGCTGTGGAACTTAGAATGTAACATGTTTCTCAAATCATTTTCACACATTTTTTCAAAAAAATTTAAAGTGGGGTGCATTGGGTGTATGAATGTACTGGCTACATGAAGCCTACTATCTACCATATATTCACTACAGTTTCAAATTAAGACTTCTTAAAAATAACTTCAAATCAATGATGGTTTAGACCAAATTAGCTCTATTCGTGGGTACAAAAGTATATCCACGCGTAAGTACTTCAATAAGATTTGGTTCAATAAAAATACTCGTATAATGAAAGATTTTAAAGTCTCCAGCCAGATTATACAATATGGTAGGTTGTTGTAGTCCAATAATACCTACCTCCCCCTCTTCCCTCGAAAGTTGGAAAAGTTCCAGTTGGAATAATAATTGTTCTTCCTCAGGTTGTAATGAGATACACCCATCTGAAAATTTGTTTGTTGTTGTGGTGTATTAACCTGAGGTGTAAAGTCAGTGGATCATCCCACCGGTTCAATATGTTGCGGGGTGACTGCACGAATGACTTCGTCAGTGCCGACATTAGAAACAACACATGAAGTGTTATCACTAAGTCTTTCTTCCGTTGCATTGTCCACACCTGAATTATGCATTGAAAATCTTGTCTGTGAAGGTGGAGGTTTAGGGTAGGCTTTGCCACTACCGTAGGCTTGCCTATCTCTATTTAATTTCTTTAACTTCCCCTCTTTTATTTTATCAATATATTGGTAAAAATCCTGTTGTAATCATATTGATACCGGACAAAATTAACATGTTGAATAGTTTCATCCATCTTACTGGCTTCTTGCATAAGAGAACCAGACCCTATTTCATAATGTTTAATAATGACTTCAATTAATTCGCAGCCATGTTTGTTAAAAAGCTTAATGGGATCTTGATAGAAAGGCGAACCATCCACGAGGCCGGTGGGGTACTGCCAAGACCTCAATCCTTTAGGGACCACACCCTCACTTAAACACTCCTTGAAATATGCAATTTCAACTTGTATTTTTTTGTATTTAACAAGGGATTGATCAAACAATTTAAGTAAAGCAGCAATGTCCAATTGATCCAGGGCCGGTTGCTCCCTAGTTCCACTCTGAGCAGGTGTTTGTAACGAAAGCGGGACAGCTAACCATTTGGTCAGCTTGGGTGCTCCAATAAGCCTTCTGGATTGTATATTGCATCTGGCTGATCCCTCTACTTGACTACTAGGCTGTGGTAACATATTATTATCTTGTTCATTTATGTTAATAACATGCATGTTTGATAAAATATCTCTGTTCGAATCTGATACATGAATCACAGGTAAGTCAGTTGAATGGACATCAGTTGCATTAGAAACATGCGTGACAGTGGACGAGTTATTAGTGCTATTATTGTTGTTGTTGTTACTAGACAATGCATCACCTTTTTTGCTTAGTAATTCCACTTGATGGGTCAAAGTCTCTATCAAGTTAAACATAGTGGAATTTCGATCATCTTCTTTGGAAGGAGGAGGGGACGGAGAAGAAACAGCAGCCTCAGCCATGACAGACTACCAAAACACGAATAACACAAACCAGTAAAACTCGACAGTACCTGCAGCACTTCTCGACCATCCAAAGTGTATTGTGTACTAAAGATGTTGCAAAACCCGATCACGTAAATAATGTCACCAAAATGCAGAACAAGAAAGATTCCAATAAGACGTACACACAATGTTCAAGTAAATATTCCACATGAATAATGTCCCAAATGAACAGCAATCTTTATTCTGGTAAAATAAATGAAAACATGGAGTAAAGCGCTTTTCGTCCTGCTAAGTAGTGGAACTTCTTCAAACTAACCAGAATACAATTTAAGAGATATTTAAATAGCCAGTTTTTGGCACCAAAAAAACGCCGAAACCAGGCAACTATCAACATTGTCTAACAGGCAACAACAACAACGTTACACTTGAATACTAATTGAATATACTGAACAATAGTGACAACACTCAGAAAAATAGACCCCCCCCCCCAATTTAGCAAGCTGTGCACAAAGTGCAAGAATAGTGCAAGAAATGCTGCATGCAATATGGCCAACAAGTGATCCAGGAACAATTTCCTGGGATGTACACGGGCGCTCCTACACTATTCCTGCATAGACACCACTGCTATATGCTAATTACTTCATTTGTTGGTTAAAACCATGCAAATGAGGTCAATTAGTGATCCAGGAAGCAGGCAGGCGACTGTACAGGAATAGTGTAACCTGCAGAAATGTATTCGGTTACTAACCAAATACATTTCTGCAAATTACAAAATGGAAGCATGACAACCCGAACGAAAGCATGCATTCAATGTAGTAGGCATGCCAATGGCCAAATATATGGCCATTGGTATGAAAAATAGTTGCAATTTTATAAAAAACAAGTTTTTTTTTTTTGGCTGATCTCGGCCGTTTAAGCATAGGACAGCAATGTGCAAACAGGATCATGACAAAAATAAGAAAAAAGGGGGGAAATAAACTTTTATACCCAAATCAGCATTTTGCCATAATAGTCAATGGCATGCATAAGACATTGATACCAGGGAATAGTGGTTGCTAAGGGGGAAGGCTCAGTGTGAGTGTGGTAACTATGAATTAGCATTCTGGTTTATGTAAATGAGGGGATTGATATTGAATCACAGATTTCATCTCAGTGCTAGCTTGCACCAAACTGTGTAGGTGCAGCAACACCATTGTATAAGAGGTAGATGCCCTCATAAATGGGTGTGTCATGCATGCTGTAAGCTTATTGGAGCTCTGTGGCCTGTGTTTTCCCTTAGCTAAGCATAGCTAAGGAAGGGGCTGTGTCTCACATTTTTGAGCGCTGTACACTGTACACAGGTGGAAGTACACCAGACAGAGTGCATACAATGTAACTGTCAACTGCACACAACTTTGAAATTGTACATACAGGTTAGCAACACATTAGTTGTCCATGTAGTATGAAATTCTGGTGTAGCCTGGCCAATCACTGGCAGACCACAAAAGGCACAGTTATGAAGTAATGAGAGACTGCCTATGTCCCCGCATAAGGCAGTATAAGGGGAATGTTGCAGGTATATCTGTGAGTCAGCTGCAAGTATATTCCACATCACACATGCACTCAGCTCACCCCACCATCAGCTACAGGTTTATCACAGGTCATATCTTTGCTTTTGGGAGTGAGTACAGTATGACCCCACTTCTGTATGGGAATACGCACAGAATGCAACATGCCAAAGAGATGTCCTATGCAGGTGTGTCCCTAGATGTAAGCAGCACCCTGCCTGCATCCAGATCAATGTGGCCAGGAAGTATTGCCATTAACACCTCACAGACTTAGCCTTTCACCCCAGGGGAATCCACTGGCTCGCAGCCTGGGAATGTAGGAGTGAAAGAATGCACTGGCCTGCTACAGACGGCCCACATCACTACCAAATGGCCTACAGTCCTCTGTCAAAGGTCTCTGCCTCACCCATAGTGCCAATGTATGGTATCTCATGGGGTCCTAACTAACAACCTAACAGAGTCAACAGAACACAAATGCAAGGCCATGTTGACAAATCCCAGTAGCATGCCCCCATGTCCTACTGCATGAACTGTGGAACAATCCATAAATACCACTGGGATGAAGGACAAACTATAGGGATGCTCCTCAGATATTGCTCGCATAATGTTAGGAAGAGGATAGAATAATGGGGGGTGTGTAGAAGCATGGACGTCAAGGAATGTGTGAAGTCTGAAACTCTGATGTGTGCCCATACTACCCCTGCCTGCAAACCCATTAATGGGGGGCTACAAACCTGCTCGCTAACCACAATGTGAAGGAAAACTGACCAGATATATGAGCCCTGCCTCTGGGTAACCTGGGTGAATCTGTACAGCTGAAAGGTATGACCACAGCAAGATATGGCCATTCTGTTAAGTCAATATATATACAAGAAGGGGATTCTCATCCACAGTAGTACCAAGGTGCTGGACCATTTACACAGACCCATCAGCACCCCTCCAGAATGGCAGGAGTGTACAAGAATGTGCAGGCTGCAGCCCACAGTACTGGACTCAGCTTCTTTCATTTTGTATTTCCTGGTAAATAACTGTGAGCAAATAATTATATCTGTCAGTAGTTGATGACATAATACATCACAGTGTAGAACAGTACATATGTCTAAATATCTCTGCTAACACCAACCATGTAACACAAGCAGCACAGACAGCAATAGTTACAGTATCCCCCTATTTTTCACCCATTGTGACTCTATATTGTCAACCTATCTGTATCCTGCAGAAACAGTTTGCTAGCTGTAGGTGTACAACACCAAATCCTGGACTTGAGTACAACCCTACTTGGAATGGATTGACACACTCACATACAGGTGGTCATACTGGGCATGTTCCTACACTTAGAGAAATGAAGCCCATGTCTGACAACACATTGGACTATATATATCTGTCATTTGCAGATGTCTGAGCACACACACTAAATTGTACACTATTTATGCTTCACACACACATTGAATAGGAATATTCACACATATCTAAGGCCAACAGACTATAATATGTCAAACATACACACACAGAGATGTTGGGAAGACAGAGAGAGACAGTAACAGAGAGAATTCCATTATGAGGCCTGCCCACCCACTACACATCCAATTGACCTATATCACATGATGTGCTGATGTCAATCACTGTAGACATGCCTTTTGGTAGCCCTCAGCCCTATAGTGTCTGTGGTGCTTGTGATAACTGTGTAACACGATAGTACAAATAAGTATTCATGTAGCATTTGTAAACTTAGTCCTGTCAAATGTAAAGTTGTGTGTGACTGAGTGTGTGTGTGTGTGTGTGTGTGTGTGTGTGTGTGTGTGTGTGTGTGTGTGTGTGTGTGTGTGTGGGTTTCCAGATGAATGATTTATGGCCCATTCACACACACTGCACTTCTCATTGCCAATGTTAGCACTCCTGCTAATGTCAGTCACCTTGAAATAACCCTCTGGTCAACACTCAGCCCTATAAGCTCTGTGGTGCTTATGATAACTGCACAATATTGTAGTGTAGCAAACTAGTTAGGTAGGAGTTCTAATCCCAAAGATGGCAGCTGTCAACTGTGTGTGTGTGTTTGGAGATGAATGATTTTGAGGCCATTCACACTCACTACACTTCCTATTGCCCTACTTTAGCACTCCTGCTGATGTCAGTCACCTTGAAATAACCCATTGGCCAAGTCTCAGCTCATAAGCTCTGTAGCGCATGCAGTAACTGTGTAATACTATAGTGTAGTAAACTAGTTATGTAGGAGTTCTAATTCTGGTCCTGATAACTGTGAAAATGTATGTGTTTGTGAGAGAGTGTGTGTGTGTCTTTGTTGACACATGATTTTGTGGACATTTACACTTACTACATTTCCCTTAGCCATCCTTTATTACTGCTGCTGATGTCACTCACCTTCAAAGATACCTTTGGACAGTTCTCCAACAGGTAAGCTCTGTGGTGCTTGTGATAAATGTGTAATACCATAGTGTAAGAAACTAGGTAGGTAGTAGTTCTAATCCTGGTCCTGTCAACTGTGAAAATGTCTGTGTTTGTGTGAGAGAGTGTGTGTGTCTTTGTTGATGCCTGATTTTGTGGACATTCACACTTACTACATTTCCCTTACCCATCTTTTAGCACTGCTGCTGAGATCAATCATCTTCAAAGATACCTTTCAACAGCTATCCAACATCTAAGCACTGTGGCACTTGTGATAACTTTGTAATGCCATAGTATAGCAAACTAGTTAGGTAGGAGTTCTAATCCTGCTCCTGGCAACTGTGAAAATGTGTGTGTTTGTGTTAGAGAATGTGTATGTGTCTTTGTTGATACCTGATTTTGTGGACAGTCACACTTACTACACTTCCCTTAACCCTCCTTTAGCATTGCTGCTGATGTCATTCACCTTCAAAGATACCTTTGGACAGCTCTTCAACATATAATCTCTGTGGCACATGTGATAAAGGCGTAACACAGTAGTAGCAACACATAGCTAGGTAGGGATTCGAAACTCAGTACAAAAAACTGGGTCTGTGTGTCTGCCATCAGTATCCTATGTGGGTGTTGGTGTGATTGTGTAATAACAGGATCCATTGGGGGGTGGGTTTTGCTACATTATTATATTGAGGACCTATATATCCCAATATCCACATTACAAGGTCAACAGTTGTCAAACACCATAGAGGTTGTTGCAGACAATCCACAGCCATAAATGTCTACTGCCATGTGCAATGACTATGTGATAGTATGGATTAGTGAACAATATAGGCAACCATTATAATACTCAGAGACCACTCTCCACTCACGGATCATACACAAACATGCTTGGCTCTTTCTCTCTTTCTTTCTTTCTTTCTTTCTTTCTTTCTTTCTTTCTTTCTTTCTTTCCTTCTTTCTTTTTTCTTTCTCTCTGTCTGTCTCTCTCTCTCCCTCTCTGGTAGATTTAGAAAAATACATCTGTTTTGTATAGGCAGCAGATTGACTTTTATAGGTAATGCTCATGATCAGCTAATGGCCTGCACACAAATTGGAGTCCCCCACTTGCTAATTGCATGTGGAATAGCTGTGGCATCATTCCTGTAGCCAATTGCATGGAAACACACTCCTATAACTAAGAACTTCATATGGGTGTTTGTGCCTTTTTCCTTCATTGTGAGCAGGACTTAATGTGGGTGTCTGACAAAACAGCATCACGGAGGGTAGTTGGAAATCTCTCTTCCAACAAACACTGTGGAGACAGGTCAACAAACTGAAGGGAGGTGTTCCAGACATGGGCACAGAATGTAAGTATTGCTGTTCTATATTTGAAGTGATGTTGGTTTAACAGGGTTTGTGTGGATATGGCTGTTCTCCATGATTTAACATCTGGCATAACAGTGTTATGTGGGTGACAAAACTCTCACCTGTAGGGTATCTGCAGACTGGCCAGAGTTTGGAGTCTTAGATTTGGTGTGTTACTCACACATTTTTGTCTTTATAAATGCAGTGGTATACTCTGATGATTGCAGTCAGTAAATGGTAACATCAATGTGTGGTACTGACTTCATATCCCTCAGAAAAGATATGTTACAACAAACCCTGTTATACCAGCAATTTTCTCAGTTTATAACAGCAATATGTCAATATTGGCCTTGTGTTTGTGCCTCTGTCCCCCAAGTCTGTCATCCTTTGTCTATATGTCATGCAGTAAGAGGTGGATATGTACAGTATATCATAAATTACTGACATCATTCCTGATATCAAGCCAGTGATATATCAGACTGCCAGACATGTTATGTATAGGAGGCCTTATATTTGATGACAAGACCTGGACATTCTGTTGTAGTCTGTACAATACTGAGGTCTGTGTACTTATGGTGATTGCTGACAGAGTGTCAGTATTGTGTAGCAGTATATTGTGAATATGTTATTTGGCCTGTGTACAGACTGGACTAGATGTCAGTGTTCTTGGTCCTTTTCTATCTGACAGTATATGCTGCTTCAGTTTCTGGTACCCTATCAGCTTATATGTTTGTAGGGACAAACTGAGACATGTCCCATACCACAGTCAGGCATCAGACTACATTTATAACTACAGTACTTACATTACGTTCCCTTGCACTAAGCGGTTAAGAGATATGGTGCTGATGTTACTTATGGGCATATGTTTTTATATATGTGTGTATATATATATATATATATATATATATATATATATATATATATAATTATTATTTTTTATTATTATTTGTTTATTTATTTACATTTGTTTACTGGGAAAGTCCGACTGGACACAGGTCCATTTTCAGCAGAGGCCCGGGGTGAAAAGCTCCACAGTACAATAGAATGCAGTACATGAGAGAACAAAATACAGAACATACAATTGATTTTAATACACAATAGTTTAGAAGTTAACAGTTTTAGTTAAACAGTACAGTAGACAGTCATTGAGGTACATAGTCAAAAACTTAAAAAAAAATAAAGTTTTTTTTTTTTTTTTTTTTAATCAGTATTTGGGTTTACAGGCTTTTTAGGGAAATCTTTTTATACTTATCTGAACATGTGACACACAATTAGATTGGTATGGCTTAACCTGGAGTGTAACATGAGCATAGCCAGTTAATTAAATAGTGGGTTTTAAGGAGTTTTTTGAAATGATTGAAGGAGGTGGTAGAAGTTATGTGGATTGATAGTGTATTCCAGGTTTTGGCAATGGTGCTGCAAAGAGTGATTTACCAGTCTTGTTTTTATGTTGGATGACAGTTATTAGGTTTTGCCTGTAGATTGTAGGGTTCTAGTGGGAATGTGGGGCTGTATTAAATGCTGAAGTGCTGGGGTTAACTTAGGGGGGTAGTAGAGCTTGTGAGCTAGAGAGAGTTGATTGAGCATGAGTATATGAGGCAACTCAAGCCAGTTAAGCTGTTTTAGGGATAGACAGTGGTGGGACCTGTAAGAAGCATCAGATGCAAACTTGGCAATCTTATTATAGCAAGATTCCATTTTATTTAGTTTGGTTTGGCGTAGATTAATCAAGATGGGACAGGCGTAGAGGAGGGTGGTTAGGAGATGAGTCCTAGCAATGGTAACTTTCGTATGTTTAGTCATAAACTGTTTGTTCCTGTAGAGGAGGCCTACCTTTCTATTGACTTTCTTGATGGTTTGTGCTATATGGATGTTGAATTTCAGGTTATTGTCTATCTCTACACCTAGCAGTTTAGTGCGTGTGTTGGACTAATTTAAATGTTTTCTTTGGGGTTGATGATGAAGTTATTGCTCAGGGGAGGACATCTACCTGGGCCAAAGAGAATTAGTTTGTTTTTGGGGTTAAGAAGAAGTTTAATGTTAGTGAACCAGGTTTTGGCTAGGGTGAAGGTGTTTTGGATTAGGGTTTGTAGTTCACTTAGGGTGGGGGTGGCACATATAAGGGTGGTGTCGTCAGCAAATTGTACTACTGAGACAGTTGGTAAGGATGAAGATATCTAGTTAGTAAATAGAGAAAAGAACAGAGGGCCGAGGATAGACCCTTGAGGGGCTCCTATAGCTACTGTTAGCAGGAGGGACATTTGGTCTTGCATGAGGGCAGCTTGCTGTCGATCCAACAAATAGCTGTTAAACAATGATACAGAGGAGGGACTTATATTTAGTGTAGATAAAGTTGCAAGAAGCATGCTGTGGTTTACCATGTCAAATGCTTTTGATAAGTCTAAGAATTTGGAAGAAGTGAATAGACCCTTGTTTCTGTGGTGGTTAACTATGTTGGTAAATGATAATAATGCTGTTGTGGTGCTGTGGGAAGGTCTAAAGCCATGCTCGGATATGTAAAGTAGGTTGTTATTCTGGAGGTATTGCATAAGTTGAGTATAAACTACTCTTTCTAATATTTTGGATAATGGTGGTAAGATAGCTATATGGCGATAGTTGGTAAGTTCTAAGGAGTTACCTCCTTTGTGCAGTGGGATGATGGGAGGTTTTCCAAGAGGCTGGTATTTTGCATTCTGACAGAGATCTATTAATGAGAATGGAGACTGGATAGGCTATAGTTTCAGCTGATATTTGAAGGAAATCTGCTGGTAGCTTATCAGCTGCTGGAGTGGTTGGTTTAAGTTTCTTAAGGAGTTTAGAAATTGCCTTGGTGGACGTGGGGCGAAGTTGAAAACTGGGGGTATTGTTTTGTGTATTGGGGTGGGATGTGGAAGTTATTGGTTTGGGGTGGATAGTACTATTATTTTGGGCTTTGGCAAGGGTCTGGACTGTTTCAGTGAAGAATTTATTAAATTGTGTGGGTATGTTTTCATGATTATTTGGTAGCACAGGGGTTGGTGTAGTGGACGTTCCTGGGTGCAGTATACAATTTATTGTTTTCCAGAATTTTTGTGGGTTATGAGCATATTTTTCCTGTGCATTTTTATAGTAGTTAGATTTATCTAGTTTGATTTTTTCGCTTTGTTGCGGAGCTGTAGGTAATTTTGTCTTAAGGTAGTGATTTTGTTTTTTGATATTGAGACCAGGTGTTGTCCCTTTCTTTCATTATAGTTTTAGTGGGATTTGTTAGTTATATATATATATATATATATATATATATATATATATATATATATATATATATATATATATATATATATATATATATATGTGTGCACAACTAAATTTAACCTCACTCAAAAAACGAACGAAGAGAAGAAATTTTAACTAAGAAATGAACTTCATCACAATAACAGCATTCAAGGAATAGTAAATCACACCAACAACTCTTGTAGTACTTTAGTGCTTTTGTCTTATTTATTATCAATACTTCTTCGGAAAGACATGTTTCATAACTGTGAGCAACCTTTTTCACTTTGTTTAAATACTTTAGTTCTAGCAGTCCATTTAAATAAACAACAGTTCCCTTCCAATAGTAAAGTGTGAACAGGCAAGGTGCTGTGTGGATTTTCATTAACATAACAATCGCAGTGACATAAGGTAAATTGGTCAGACAGTAATAGCAATGTGGTGCCGTGTGCAAAAAAAAAAGGGGGGGGGGTTTGAAGTGGGAATGATGAGAGTAATGCTGTAATAATTCTAATATTAATCCCCAGATTGGTTAATCCCTGACGGGGTGACTCAGAAATTAGGTATAGTTTCTTTGCATAACTTATGAGCCCATGCCTCCAAAGGTAAGCAAAGAAAGGCACAGGCAATGGTGGAGGACTCAGGTGGAGAGTCTTATTATGCTTGGGTATCTGTGTGTGTGTGGAGAAATCTGTGGGTATGCCATCAGAGGGAGGAGTGGGAGGAATGTGGTGTGGACTTGAGGGGGGGGGTTGGGGGACACCCAGGACACAGAGTGTGGAGCCGGGATTTGATGGATAGGAGAATATGTATAATAGAGAGTCGCAGAAGACTGGGCGAGTGTGGATGGTACCACCTGTGGGCTGGTTCGGATGGTACTACCTCTTGAATGGCTGCATCAGAAGTGAGACTGAGGGGTGGGGGGTTGGGGGGTTGGGGGGTAAGCAGGGGCTAGTCTGGTGACTGGGAGCATGCATGTAGGGGGGGGAGACAAAAGTCAAAGAGAGAGAGGAAACACATTATATTCACTTACACTGTAAAAACATTAAATCCACTTGCACAATTATTCCAGCCCTATCACAATTCAATCTCTCTACCTTCTAAGCGCACATTTGATGTACAGGCTTACGCTGAGTAAGGGAGAGAGGAAACACATTAAGTCTACTTGCACAATTGTCAAACTTTCAACCCCTATCATATTTCAATCTCTATACCATTTAAGTGCACATTTAATGTAAAGGCTTTCGTTGAGACCTGGATCAACATCAGCTCTCAGTTTTATCTTCAGTTTTAATTCCCGGACTTGCAGTAATGTGTCCATGTCCCATACAAACTCTGTTACTTTTTCCAGCGCTGTGAATTTGAATCCTGTGAAGTTTGGGCAAATAGCGCTGTCTTTAGCCAAGGCATTCAAACTGTCCTGTATGTGTATTGCTGCCATGTGCTCTTTAATATGGTTACTCAACTTTCTGTTCATTTTGCCTTTATAGAAATCCCCATAATGATCGCAGAAAGCACAGTAGACCACATTTTTTGTGTTGCAATCATAGTGGTCATGTAGACAGACAGTTCCGTTGCAATGCGGGAAGGTGATGTTGTCCCCTTTTCGTATGTGTACACAGGTGACAGACTTGCTGCAGTCAGACATTCCAGGTTCTGTCGATACTTCATTCTGTGGGGATGGGCTTTTATTCCTCTCAAACGCACCACCAAAAGATGAGGTTCATTTGAAACTGAAGTTAGGGGATGTCCCAAGTAACTTTGTCAGACCTTTTTCTCCTTCCAAGATGTCCCAATTGTTGGTGAGGTTCCCTCTGATTCCGAACATATCCATGGACATTGGAAGGGGGGAAACTCGCCACCCAGTCCTTTTTGTTTGGTCCATTCCATGCCCTTGCTGTGAATCCCTTTTCCAGGATTGGTGGGTACCTGGAGTGTCTGTGCTGTATGATGTCTTGGAGCAGGTTGTCCACTAAGTACTCTGGGTATTTCCTTTCTAAGAACAACTTTCAGGTAAAAACCTTCCTTGATGAACACCTCAACCCTAAAATGAGTATGGATAACCAGATGAATTGTCCTTTTACAATATTCATTTTCATTAAATGGGGATGCTGGCTGCTGAACTTTAGATAGTTATTCTGGAAAGTGGGCTTGCAGTAGATTTTGGAGTCAAACTGTCCACTTTCCAGGTCTATAGTGAGGTGGGTATCCAGGAATTGAGTGGTGGTTCCGATATGTCCTACAGTGAGGGTCAAGAAGTCCAGAGTCTGGAAAAGGGTTTCCAGAAAATTGCTCAGAGAAAGTCTGTCCCCCTTCCAGATGAAAAAGATTTCATCAGTATAATGCCTGTACATTATGGTGTTGTTGAACCCGGGCAGTGATTCAACCTTATCCATTTCCCAGGCACTGAGGAATAAGTTTGCATATGCCTGGGCCATTTTGGTCCCCATGGCTACCCTTTTCTGTTGGTGGTAAATCTTCCCATTGAATTGAAAGAAGTTGTTTCTTAATACTGCTTCTGTTGATCTGCATACAGTATTAGTCTTAGCCCCGCTTAGGTTGGAGTGCCTGTTCAGGTACTGTCTGGTAAGGGTCAGTACTTTGGCGTGGGGGGATGTTTGTGTAGAGTACATCTACATCTAGAATGACCAGTAAATATTCCCCTCTATCCAGCCTTAGTTTGGTGATGTCCTTTAGAAAAGCCCAAGAGTCCTTGGTGTACTATTTGTTGTTCTGTACAATGGGGTTGAGGATGTGGTCCACGGATTGTGAATTCTTTTCTGTTTTTGTTCTTCAGTTCGATACCACATGGCAGAAAGGTGTATTTTCAGGGTTTATGTGAACCTTGGGGATTCTATCCTGCTCCATCACTACTGTCCCAGATCCCTAGTTAGCCTTCATGATACCTAGGGATTTGTCCTGACTCTGTTCCTTCCAAGCCTGTCTTTCTTCCCTTATCAGGTTGTGCCACTTTGCCAAGGGCTTATCAGAATGGAGTTTCCTGATATCCCTTTTGAGGTTTTATTCCTCCCAAACACACCACCAAAAGAAGATGTTCATTTGAAACAGAAGTTTGGGGATGTACTAAGTAATCTTGTCAGAACTTCTTCTTCCAAGATGTCCCAATTGTTGGTTAGGACAACTCTTATTCTGAACATATCCATGGACATTGGAAGGTGGAAACTCGTCACCCAGTCCTTTTTGTTCGGTCCATTCTGTGCCCTTGCTGTGAACGATCTGACAAAGTTACTTGGGACATCCCCAAACTTCTGTTTCAAACTAACCTCTTCTTTTGGTGGTGCATTTGAGAGGAATAAACGCCCATCCTCACAGAACAAAGTATTGACAGAAGCTGGAATGTCTGAATGTGGCAAGTGTGTTGCCTGTGTACACATATGAAAAGACTATGTCACATTCCCACACTGCAATAGAACTGTCCATCTACATGACCACTATGATTTCAACACAAAAACATGTGGTCTACTGTGCTTTCTGCGAGCATTGCGGGGATTTCTATATTGACAAAACAAACAGAAAGCTGAGTAACCATATTAAAGAACACAAGGCAGCAATACGCAAACAGGACAGTTTGAATGCCTGGGCTAAACACAGTGCTATTTTCCCAAACTTCACAGGATTCAAATTCACAGTGCTGGAAAAAATAACAGAGTTTGTAGGGGACATGGACACATTTCTGCTAGTCCGGGAATTAAAATGGCAGATAGAACTGAGAGCTGATGTTGATCCAGGTCTCAATGAAAGCCTGAACATCACATGTGCATTTAAATGTTATAGAGATTGAAATGTGATAGGGTTTGAAAGTTTGTCATTTGTGCAAATGGACTTAATGTGTTTCCTCTCTCTTACTCAACGTAGGCCTGTACATCAAATGTGCGCTTAGAAGGTATAGAGATTGAAATGTGATAAGGCTGGAATAATTGTGCAAGTGGATTTAATGTGTTTACAGTGCAAGTGACTATAATGTGTTTCCTCTCTCTCTGACTTTTGTCTCCCCAATACATGCACACTCCCAGTCACCAGACAAGCCCCTGCTGACCCCCCCACCCACCCCTCAGTCTCTCTTCACATGCAGCCATTCAAGGGGCGGTACCATCCCAATCAGCCCACGGGAGTTACCATCTGCACTGACTCAGTCTTCTGGGACTCTCTATTATACATATTTATAGGTTCTTAGGTTCATAGGTAGGTACTAGGCTATCTGCCCGAAGGCATTTATAAGCCTAGCCAGAATGTGTTGGCTTTTGCCGCCCCCTTAGATTAGTTCCCTGTGTCTCTGTCCAGCAGAGCCATTGAAGTGATCCCTGGAATAAACTTTCTGTTTCCCATCCAATCATCAAGGTTTCTGTTGAAGAGGTTTAGGGAAGAGCTCTGCCTGATGTAGATGGGAATCTTGTTCCAGATCATAGGAAGTCTCTGGGACAGTAATCTATCCCTCCAGCACGTCCTTTTTATTGTTGTGGTGAGGTTTAGATCCCTGGAGCATGTGGCTCAAGGGGATATGGATTTCTTTAGGTGGAGCATGTCCATCAATTCTGGGTTGGACATGACCTTGTATGTCAGGCAGAGATCACCTCTGAGTAGGTGGTATGCGACCGAGTACAGCTGGAGTTTCTTGGGTCGAGCTGCATAAGGCATCTGCTTGAGGCCAGTGATCCTCTTGGTGAGGAACTTCTGTGGTCTTTCCAGTTGTTGCAGGTGTCTTGTAAGGTACATCCCAAATAGGGCATTGTACTCTATGATGGGTCTGATGAGTGATGCATTGAGGGGCCCAATGACCTCTTTCGATCTGGATGCAAGCCCTTTTGTGATTAGGTGGACCACATAGAAGGATTTTCTAACTACTTTGGCAATGTAATTATCAAAGGAGATGTTACTGTCTACTTGGATCCCCAGATCCCTTATTACATCTTCCATATTTAGGGTGCTACACCTATGTGGTAGTTTGTATGTACTTTATTTTTTCCAAAGGGGATGACTATGCACTTTTTGGTATTTAGCTTGAGGCCATGGTTTTGACACCAGGTATCTGTCTCAGTGAGACCCTTTTGGAGGATGTCTGTATCAGCCGGAGAGTCAATTATAGCCCCTAGTTTGCAGTCATCTGCAAACTTTGTCAGCCATAGTCCTCCTGTGCTTGCGTGTACCTCTGAGAAGTATATGCCAAACAGGAGGGGTCCTAGGACTGAGCCCTGGGGAATGCCACTTGTAACCGGTTTAGAGTCAGACCTAGCTCCTGCAACTGTTACCATGTGGGTTCTGTCTGTGAGCCAGTTGGCAACCCATCTCATGAAATAGGGGGTTATGTTCAGGCTGGTGAGCTTGTCTATAATACCTGAGTGGGGAATGGTGGCGAAGGCCTTTGCAAGGTCTAGGTAGGCTGTGTAGACCATCTTTCCCTTGTCTATAGCCTTGGTAACTGTCTCAAAGAAGTCCACCAGGTTTAGGAGGCATGATCTGCCCTTAACAAAGCCAAACTGGGTAGGGTCCAGTGTTAGGAGGTTTCCAATGTCTCTGTTAATGAGATCCATGATGATGCGCTGCATAGCTTTGCAGACCAAGCTAGTCAGGCTTATAAGGTGATAGTTCCCGGGGTTCGTTGTGGCTCCACCTTTGTGGAGCGGAATAACCATTGCTGTGTGCCACTCTGTGGGCATGTAGCCTGTGGAGAGGCTGAGTTTAAACAGTGTGTTTAGGTGAGGGGTTAGTTCATCTTTGAGCTCATGTAGGATTTATTTATTTTATTTTATTTATTTTATTTTACATTTGTTAACCGGGCTAGTCCAACTGGATACATGTCCATTTTCAGTGGAGGCCCGAGGAGAAAAGCTTCGCTATCTACTACATGGTAACAAAACAGTAAATAAAAATACACAAAGCATATAAATCACAAATAAGCAAGGCATTAAACAACAATTTCAGGAAGTTCAAAAAAAAGGGGGATAGAGAGACAAGGAAGTTACTTAAGTACAGTTGTGGAAAAAAAAAGTGAGAGAAGTAATTAAGTTGTTTAAAAAGTTAACAATAGTGTTACTAGAAAAGTATAGTATGTAGTTGAGATAGTCATTTCTCAAGTAGAAATGAAAAAATAAATTGAAGAAATAGATTTGGGAACAAGTGTAAAGGATACAGGAGAAGATAGGAGGTAGAAGAACAGCTAGATCAGCTAGGGTTGTTGCAAGAGCAAAGCCAGTGATTAGTAAGAAAGTGTTTCAATTTAGTTTTAAATAGTGTGATGGAAGTCTGGGCTATAAGGTCTGGAGGAAGTTGATTCCAAATTTTACCAACTGAGTTGGAAAATATAGAGTCACCTGCTGTGTTCTTTGATAGAGAAGTTTGAATCAGTATTTTATTAGAAGAGCGTAGGGCTTTTAAGTTGTTGTAGGGTTTTATAAGGGTGGAGAGCATTGGTGTATTTTCAGGGTGGTAAAGGGCTTTATGGGCAATTGTAAGCTGATAGTACTAAATTAGGTGGGGTAACTCCAGCCATCCTAGGGTAGAGAGGTTCAGACAGTGATGTGTTTTATATGGAGAGGCAGTGGCAAATCTGGCAATGTTGTTGTAGGCTGCTGTAAGCTTATTTATGTTATGTTTAGAGAGATTAGTATATATGGGGGAAGCATATAGTAGTGTAGAGATAAGATGTGTTCTTGCTTCAGGAGTTAGGAAAGTTCTGATTCTGTAGAGAGAACCTAATTTTCTATTAGTTGCTTTTATGATGGAGTTGATATGAAAATCAAATTTTAGTAGGTTGTCAATAGTAATACCCAAAAGTTTGGTTGTTTGGTCAGGAGAGATAAGGGTGCCATTGTTAGAAGTAATTGTGAAATTAATAGAGGGAGACAGGTGTGTGGGTAAAAAGAGGAGAAATTTAGTTTTCTTAGGGTTTAAGAGAAGACAGTGATTGGAGAACCATTGCTCAATAGTGGTAAATGTCTTTTGGGTAAGGTAGTGAAGGTCAGCTTGGTTTGTGGCAGACCAAATGATGGTGGTGTCATCGGCGTACTGAATACAAGTAGTTAGGGTGGTGGCAAGATGCAGGTCGTTAATAAAGATGGAAAATAAAAGAGGACCTAAGATGGAGCCCTGAGGGACTCCTAAAGTGGTGGGGAGAAGTTCTGAAAGATTGTTGTTCCATAAAACAGCTTGTTTCCGATTTAGGAGGAGTTAGTAATTCACCATATCAAAGGCTTTTGACAGGTCTACAAAGAATGCTGATGAAAGAAGATTGCTATTCCGGTTAATATTAATGCAGTCAATAAAGGATAATAAGGCTGTGGTGGTGCTATGGTAAGGACGAAAGCCATGTTGGCAGTTAGCGAGGAGATTATTAGATAGGAGGTGATTTAGTAACTGTTTGTGGATGCATTTCTCCATTATTTTTGCAATAGGAGATAGCAGTGCTATAGGGCGGTAGTTAGACTACTCAAATGAATCACCCTTTAAAGAGGGGGATGATGTGTGAGATTTTCCAGAGTGAAGGTATAGTACTTTCTTTTATGGTTCTGTTGATTAGTATAGAGATAGGGTAGGTAATAGCTTTAGCACCTAGCTGGAGATATTCGGCTGGCAATTTGTCGGCTCTGGGGGGGTAGAAGGTTTAAGTTTTTGAAGTAAATTTAGAATATAGGAGGTGGGTATGGGTTTAAGTTGCATAAGTGGAGGAGTGAAGCTGGGCTACCTAGTAAAGATGGGTCAGGGCTTTGTTGGTTGGCCAGTTTAAGTATTGTTGAAGTAAAGAAGTTATTGAATGCATTTGCTGTTTGTAAGGGAGAGTCAGGGCAGGAGCCTAGTGGATTGGGAGTTTCAACTTTGCCGGGGGATAGAAGTGTGTTAATGTTAATAGATTTCCAAAATTTGTGCGGATGGTGGTGGGAGGATTGCTGTAGCTGGGTGTAAAAGTTCTTTTTATCTTTTATGATAGCTAACTTTGTTATGTTACTTTTTTGTTTGTAGCTAAGGTGATCAAAGGAGTCTTTAGAGGTTCGCCATTTAGTCCAGGCCTTATTCTGACTAAGGATTAGTTGTTTAGTGTTGGTTGTAAGCCATTCATTTGAGGATGCAGCCTGGGACACCGTCCAGTCCCATTGATGCTGTGTTTTTGGCTTTGGAGAGGGCTGTTTTAACCTGAGTGTCTGTGATTTCAAAGGCACTACATTCTTCTGGGGGTGAGAGGGGGGTGAAGTTTGCACTGAACCTGTCTGACAAGATGTTGGCTATATCAGTCGGTTCAGTGTATTTTGTGCCATTCTGCACTAACTCTGAGCAGATCTGAGAATTGCCACTTAGATTCTTGACATAGCTAAAGAATGCCTTGTAGTTATCTCCTTCCCATCAAACCCAGGCTCCACACTCTGTGTCCTTGGCGGCCCCTTAACACCCCCCCTCAAGTCCACACCATATTCCTCCCACTCTCCGGTCTGATGGCATACCCACACATTTCTCTACACACACACTGATACCAAAGCATAATAGGACTTTCCACCTGACTCCTCTGCCTTCGCTCATGCCCTTCTTTGCTTACCTTTGGCAGCACAGACTCATAATTCATGCAAAGAATCTATACCTAATTTCTGGGTCATTCTGTCGGGGATGAACCAATCTGCGGATTAATATTAGAATTATCATAGCATTACTCTCATCCTTCCCGGAACCCCCCTTTTTTTTTTTTTTTGTACACGGCACCATTTGCGCATGGCACCATATGGCTATTACTGTCTGACCAATTTACCTTATGTAACTGTGATTGTAATGTTAATGAAAATGCACACATCACCTTACCTGTTCACAATTTACTATTGGAAAGGAACTGTTGTTAATTTAAATGGACTGTTGAACTAATGTATTTAAACAAAGTGAAAATGGTTGCTCACAGTTATGAAACATGTCTTTCTGAAGAAGTCTTGATAATAAATAAGACAAAAGAGCTAAAGTACTACAAAAGTTGTTGGTGTGATTTACTATTCTTTGAATGCTGTTATTGTCACAAAGTCCATTTCTTAATGTATATATATATATATATATATATATATATATATATATATATATAGTGTGTTTGTGTGTGTACATATATATATATATATATATATATATATACTGCGGTAGTGGTGCTGCAGTAGCATTGTTGCCTCACAGTAAGATGTTGTCCCATTCGATTCTCAGCTACAGCGTCTTCTGTGTGGTGACGTGCGTGAATGGGCGTACCTTCATTGAAGGTTGTGCGTCAGAGCTGGCAACTTGGCATGTAAAAATCTACTGCCAATCATTAGCAGACCGGAATTCCACTGTGGCGACCCCTAACCGGGAAAAGCCGAAAGACACAACAATATACATATATATATATATATATATATATATATATATATATATATATATATATATATCCTTTTTTATGTGTGAACAAGAGTGTTGTATATTCCTTCTCAGATGTATCTCACCATATTTATCTATGTGTATATTTAGATATAAAAACATGACTGATTCCACACTATTTTCACTAAGAAGTTGGAAACAATTGTGGTAGTCAAAGCAGTTTTTCATTACTCCTCAGTACGTGTACTGAATGATATATTTGAAAAAGCAACAGACATTCTTACAGCTCAGATGGCTTAGTGGTTATTTGCTGTGACTGGAGTGTACAGGGTCCTGGGTTCAAGGCCTGCATGAGCTATTTATTTTGTTGCTAGGCAGAACAAAGGCTGATGGAGACAGGGTGATTAATGGGCTTTAAAGCAGCTTTAAGCTGGTTTGCATGGGTTTGCGCGACATTAAGTGCTGCTAATATACGGGTAAATGAATAGATGCTTACACCGTGTAGGCTTCTCTTACCAGTGTGCAATTCTGCTTAGCATTTACATTTAAGAAATACTTAAACCTGCTAAGCATAGCCCAGACCTAGTAACCAGTTATCCCATTACAGTCTATTCAAATAGCAGGGTAATGACATCTTTATTAAGTGTATTTAATTCATGTCAATAACATATTTCTATGTGCTGTCATTACAGTAGCAAGGGGTGTGATTATAATGTATGGGACACCTGAGTATACATGGGTAGTACCACAATCTTTTCTCTTTGTATGTGTTTCATACTTGGGTAGTATCTGAGCTTATATGCAGTCACACTTGCATGTATTGTATCATTACATTACTACTTTTAACAGTGCTTCTCTAAGTAAGAGCAGATTGCAGATTGTAGTACTGGAACCATACATCCCTGCATGCAAATCTAGAGTCTGAGTACTGACTATTGTGGTCTTGGTGTTTGAGCTGTTTGTTTTTATGTATCTCCTATTGGATATTGATCTGATATGTTGATATTAACTGTAGACTACTATGTTTTAGAACATGTCATTGAGGACTTCTGTCATGTAGTAATGGCATACCTATCAGTTTCAGGCATCTGTCTGTCAAAAGATTCATCCTAATGCATAACCTGTTGGCTATCTACTTTCTGTCTGTCCTCTGTACAGATGTGCAGATGTCAGGTACTAATCTTGGCTGCTTACAGGCAATCTTTGATTGACTGATACTGACATGTCTTCCCAGCTGTGTTATGAATGCCAAAGCTAGGAAACCCCACTCTGTATGCACCACATGCCATGGATACATCAACCAGACTACCATAGTCAACAGAACATGTTTGGGTACAGGTCCTTAACCCAGAGACTGGCCATGTTATGCAATATATGTTGCATACATGTCAACTGGAGCACCTCATTGGCCCTATTCTAGAGGAAACCAGATGAGTGGGTGTTGAATATAACTGTCACACTGGGGATCACTCAAGTAGCATCAGTTGATAGATGGCCTGCTGATAAATGTCAAGTGGCATGATACCAATGTACTCACATGCCCAACTCTTCTCATCTCTCCATGGACATTAGCCTGGTACACACCTAGGAACACCTGCACCTATGGATCTCAGTACTGACAAATGTGTCTGTGTGCATTACTGAGTATAGCAGTGTTTATGTGTTTGTAAACTTGTAGTTGAAAATACTCTGAGGGCCTTCTCACCCACTGCACCCTACATTGCTATACTTAGGAAGGGCTGCTGCTGTAATTCACATTATATGTGCCTTGTGGCACTCTTCACCCCATGGGCTACCTGGGGCTTGCAGTACCAGCATAACACTGTTCTACTAATGATAGATAGGCATGGGTTACCCACTGAGTCTTGGCAAATGTGAGTATGTGTGTGTGCATTTGTGTGGAATTGTGTGTGAGTGTGCATGGTTGTGGGAGACAGCATTCTGATGCTACATTCTCCAAATACACTAAACTTTGCCATACATTATAAGGGATGGTGATGTTGCAAACATTAGGACAGCCATGACAAAACTCTCACCCTACTGTCCCTGTTGTGTGTGCAATAAATGCATATCCCTGTAGTAGCAATAATTAGATAGACAAGGGTTTGTATTGCAGTCTTGGTAAATGTGTGATTGTGGGTATGACAGAGCATTATAATGGGTTTCAGTGAGTACAATATCCAATGTGAGGTGGGGGTGCTGGGTATACTGTCTTTACACCACGGTACCCACAGTACATGTCCCAAGATCCACTGTATGAGGACCACTGTCACCATCAACCATACAGGCAACTGATGACACTCTTCAGCCCAATGATGCATGTGCTGTGTGCAAAAACTCTGTAACAGTATGGACTCACTGACAAGGTAGTCAGCACCAGGTCTGTCAAATGTGTCTATGACTGCATGTGTTTGTCAATATGTATATGACAGTATGTTATACTATGTATTGTCCATTAACACCCAGTAGATCCCCCATTACCATACTGTACAAGGTCTGATGATGTTGTTCACTTTACAGGAAGCTCAGACACACCTCACCCTACAAGCTCTGTGGTGTGTGCAATTAAGGCCAAACACATTAGTAGCAATAAGTAGCTAGGTAGGGGTTCTAATCTCAGTGTTGCCAAGTACGTGTGGGTGTATATGAAGGGATCTACTTCAGTTTGCAGAAAATATATTTTGCAGAAGATCATTTGTCTGAGAACTAACTGGCAAAAGGTGACATTGCAAAGCAATCATGTTGTGGAAATTCATTCAATCAAAAATAGTAGTGGATGTGTAAATTCCCTTTTTCCCCAGTGTACAGCTGTACAGTGATACTGGAGTTGGTATACATAGTTGGGTGTGGTTGTTGTGGGCACATCCACCCACATTGGGGGTATTGCTGTGCTTATTCCCGGTCTTAGTGTGCTGTTATACTGTCCAGTTAATGTTAAGAGGTTAAGTAGTTAATCACACTATGTGTGGTTCTACGCCACCCCACACCCTCCAAAGTAGGGGGCTGTGCCCCCCACACCAACACAACTATGTTTACCAACTCCAGGATTGCACTACATTGGGGAAAAGAACATATATCCTGCCAGTACCATTTCCAATTAAATTAAATTTGATGGTCTGATTATTTACTGATGTGATGTTTCGGCAATTTGGTCTTGGTGGAATTACACAGGCCAAAATGAGTTCTCTGCAAAATGAAGAACATCCATGTGAACTGTACTCTCTATGTATTGCATCAACACAAAAGCCTGTATGTGTGTATGTTTGTGTGTGTGTGTGTGTGTGTGTGTGTGTGTGTGTGTGTGTGTGTGTGTGTGTGTGTGTGTGTGTGTGTGTGTGTTATTCACAAACATTTGGTGTGTGGCACCAAGTATACTTACCATACATCAGCAACCATGCACTCACCTGTGTGCACTCCTCAGACCTATCAGCCATGTGGCACATGCAGTAACTGTTATACAGACCTGTTAGTTGTGTTCACCTGGGATATGACACAGTCAATGTGTTACCACAGTGCCACACCCCTTGTAAGAAAGGACAGCAGACCAACATCCTCTTGACACACAGACACCTAGAACACAAACAGAATACATTATGGAGACCACATTCAGTCAGTGATAATAACAGCAATAATGCATCATGGCTAGACAGCTACACACCCTGCCATGTAAGTGTGAAACATTCCAGCTGACAACACTTTGAACAGAATTACATTGCTAAACTTTAGTACATTCACCCTGTGCATCAGAACCATATTAGCATGTCCCTGCATCGATGGTATGGATGTAAGGGATGTGTCACAGGTACCATCATATGCACAGGGTGTGGTGTACATTTGTCAGAGGCCTAGGCTGAGCCATTTGGTTGACATCGTGTTTGTGGATTAGGGAGTTGTTTATTAAATGGCCTGTGCAGACATGGTGTGTGTGGGTATGGAGGTGCCCTAGTTGTGATGGTGATGTGCGTGTGTGTGTGTGTGTGTGTGTGTGTGTGTGTGTGTGTGTGTGTGTGTGTGTGTGTGTATGGATGCACACAGTTCTGCCATGTGGCTGCCCTATACAGGAGTATGTTGGACAGCTGCGGACCATACATGGCAGGGTGTACAGTTCACTGTGTCTGGCCACAGACATGGGAACTGCACCTGCCAGGAGTTGCATGGGCACAATCAGGCAGAAGCCAAGCTATGGTACTCTCCCCTGACAATGAAAATTGTCCGCTGGATCTACATCCCTGTTGGGACTAGCCAGGACCACATGCATGTGGCCTGCTGCATTGTGGTGTGGACAGCACCCCCCCTGCAGTGCTGGTGCTGGTACTGTCACTAAGTGAGCAGGAGTGAGACGCCACACATCCACATTGACTTCCACCTGTTGGTGTTGCTGACCGACGTCCATGTGGCTGATGCCCTACTTCCACCACATGCTCTATCACAGACACCACATGGATGAGGATTCCATCTCACCCAATGATCTATCCATGACCCCTGCAAAATAACGGTGGGCATCTGCATGATCACAGATGTAGTCATGTACAGCAGGAAGGGTAGCCCTCTGGAGCCTCAGACCATCTCTGGTGTAACATTCCATACTTGCCTGTGCCTCCATGACAAGCTGAAACATGCATCTGGTGACACCTGCTGTGGCACTTCTGCCAGGAGCATGATAGCCAGCAGCCCTCCTATGAGCACCCCTGTCCATATTCCTCTGTGGGACCTCACCGGTCATCAGGCTATGGCTGCTGTGTACAGACACAATTGCCATAGTCACCACACTTTCCTGTCCCATGCCACCACCTGCCAACTGTCCTTCATCAATGGCCACTGGAGATGGGGTATATGTGGGCATTGTGACTGTGTGCAGGGATGGGGTGGATAAAAGTGGGATGCTAACCAATGGCACAGATTTAGCCCGTGACAACCCTGCCTGTGCCTCACTATGCCTGTCATTGTTTTCAGAGTCTGTATGGTCACTATCATCAGTTTGCCTGCAGGACAGACCCTGACCCACTCTGCCACCTTTGAGGGGCAGACAAGAAATTTAAATTAAGACCTGTGGTTATGGCTTACTTCTACACACACACACACACACACACACACACACACACACACACACACACACACACACACACACACACACACACACACACACTTATTTACAGGTGAGGTGGCACAAAGATATTACACAGACCCAACAGTTGGCACTTAGCATGCCCTGCAGCCATTCATAATCCTTGTTATCAACAATATACATCTCTGTGATGCATGAGTTGTGTTAGTAGGTGATGCCCCTTCCCCTGGAACACACTGCATCCATGTACACATTATGGCTGTGCACCTGTACAGCACACTGGCATGTACTGTGTACCATACCTCACAAGTGTACAGACCATTGCTGAATGCATAGATGTCTGGCAGTTATGCTTGCTCTGTTGCTTACAGTCCCTATGTATTTGTCTGACACATAACTGGGATGATATGAGGTCTAATGGCAATAATTAATGCCTGACCTTTGATTTGCAGATTTCATCATTAGCAGTGCACATATGTGCAATAAAATCTGGTTACACCAACAACCTTCAAAGCTTCATGTGGCTATGAGGAGTGTACATACCCCTGTTGACATGCCAGCCTCTTCTATGTTATGCAATGGGGCCACAATACTACATTTGATAACATTACACACACCTGATATGTGGCATATGACCTGTACAATTCAATGCAGTATTAAACAAATGTGTTAGTTGTGGAGATGCTGAATGAGATGCATACAATATGTGGGTTGTATAAGTGTGCACACCCTTAAAACAATGTTTTGTTGAAGCAGCTGTTAAGTTAACTACAGCAGGCACTATTCCTGGAAGGGGTATACTAGCATGGCCCATCTTTACTTGGCCTTATTTGGTCTGTCTGCCCTACAAAGGTCACCCAGCTCTGCCAGATTGCAAGGTCAGCTAATGTGCACAGCCCTTGGAGGTCACACAGTGGCTTCACTATTGCTGTAGAGTCTGTTTTTTGCCTGGCACAATTCATAACCTTGACTGTATTCAGATATAGCCATTCTTAGCTAGCTTTGGATGTATGCTTCAGTTCACTGTTGTGTTTGAAGCTGACATCCCAACCCATGCTCAGCCTTATTGCAGATGCCTGAAAACTATGGGCCACACATGAGTATTATTTTGCAGTGTTTCAAATTCCACCCACCATGTCTACTGGCCTAGTTCCAGCTAATGAACAATAACCCTAAAGGTGTACACTGGTACCAGGAAGCTAAAAGTTGGGGATGGTGGCCCTGAGGTGGAGTGAGGTGTTATTTGTGCACCACATGTATCTCTATGAATTCTGTCTGTAGGTTTGAGCCTTGTTCTCATGACAACATTGAACATTGTAACACATGCCTTTGGGAGACCTGATGTTATGCTTATGCTACCTGTACAGATCCTTGGATGATGTTTTATGTGGGACAAATCTTCCATCTGATTACCCTAACCCATAGGCCACAATTATGCAGAGTCCAGGTGATTGTGGACAAAGGTACTACACAGGCAGTACTTGCTAGACATTCCTGCAACTCCCTCAGTGTTGCTGCATGTCTATGGGCAGCTTCCATGACCTGTTTGCAACATGTTTTGTCATCTGTTTTGGATGGGCATCTGTTTCTTTAATACATCACTGTTGTCCCATATTTAATACACCTTTAGATGGTGAGGTAAGATTACTTTTCCAACTCTTGACTGCTACCTTTCAGATATGGGTTCCATTTCATGCTTTGTAAGACGTGTGCAAGCCATGGCTGCCTCTGTTGCAGGTGACTGGGCAAATATCCTGGACATACTTCTTGGACAGCAGACCATTATGTGGTGTGACATTGAGCCCATGCACTTAATGGCAGGTGTGTACTCAAGAAGAATGTTGTCAGTACATTACAAGCTTCCTCCACAATATGTTTTTTGGAGTGTCTGCACACATATGCTTCCAGTGTTTTGTAAGATTCATATACCCCATATTTGTTGTCCTAACATAGGATTCTATATTACATATTCATTGCTCATGTTAGGATCAGATTACAGGTTGTAAAAGGTGTGGAATGTGTTATTGTGGTCTGCCATTGTATATATCAGGAACAGTTGACATTGTAATAGTGGTGTATACACTGTTGTATCCACTATATAAGGGAAATGTTTAATACATGTCACTACTGTAGACCATTTGTCCCAACATTTTGTTTATCACTGTCTACACATCTTGCATTGACAGGTTGTGAGGTATACTGCAGGAATCTTACATACCCTTCAGATATGCCGCCATGGTGACCACTGTGATGCAGTGCAGTTAACACCAACAAAAATGAACATGTACTGCATGCATTATGTGTAGGTGTGTTAAATGTGTGCATGGCAAATAGCATGGCCTTAACATGGCCAGTGTATTGGCAAACCTGAACAAAACAACTCCATACTCACCAGCTATAGGCTGCTGTCCCAGTTGTATACCAGAGGGACCTAAATAGTTGTGGGAAAGGAGTAATTTCAGTAGCCACACCTCTGTCATTAGCACAGGGTGGAAGCAGCATTTCAGCACATCAACAGTACAAACCCCAATACTAAGGATTATGCACATCTTTGCATTGCTACACTCCAGAAACAGACTATCTTAGTTGACATATGCATGTAATGCTTTACAGATAAAGATGGATAAGCAACAGTGTTCTAGTGATGTGCATTGGGGCCTTATCTGCACGCTCCTTGTCCATTGTGTGGGTGACACCCACCTCTACAATGCTGTCTTCGGCTTCATGGCTTGTCTGGCAGGTGGGTGCCCCAAGGCTGGTGAGGAGCTCCTCAGTGTGTGTCAGTGGGGGTGGGATGGCTTGACCCCCACTTGTGGCTCGCCATTCCTTGCAATGGCAGCAGCCCACAGACTGGAGTGGTGGATGAGGTCAGTGTAACAATGCCACACCTGCTCATAATTTCAACTGTGCAGGCTGACATCATTTACCCTGTGCATAAGGTAATTCCACAGGGCAGTCCTCTCCTGCAGATCCTGGGCTCTGCAGCTGAATAATATGTTGTAATGCTGTATGGCATATTATATTATGGTGTCATCCTCTATGTTGGTGAATGCTGGCAGCCATGGACATTGCATATTACTTGGAAGACATAAACAGGAAAAAAGGTCACATGACCTCATACGGTTGTCCACCTGCACATCAACAGTGGATATTACTTGCAAATAATCCAGAGTATGCCATAACACTGTAAACTATCATGGCTTTAGCATCTTGCATTACACTCCTGACCCTGACCTGTCAAGTGCCCCCAGTGTTGGACACTTAATTGCATAATCCTCTATTTTCCATTCATTTCTGTGTAGAGGGATGACAGTGGCCATCTTCCACGTGGATGGTCTGTTAATGATGGCAAGTCTGTGTTTGACTGTAGTGTGTGATGGAGCTGTGAGCACATGCCTGAGCTCATGTAGGAGGCAGAATGTGATGTTTCCATGCCCTATGGAGACTTGCTGTTGTTGCCATCAGTAGGCATTATGTACATGCTCACCATTGATGAGGGCAGGAGTGTGGTTGATGTGCATATCCCCCTGTATAAATATTGTGGACAGGGTGGCACTGTTCCCACCTAACCTGTCTGATTCAGGTTGCCTGTATCCATAGCATGTGTGTATGAGGTGTGCTTTACCCCCAGTACAGGTTGAATTGTGTTACTGCCTCTGAGACTGACTACATATATGGAGATATTGTTGCAATTGGCCTTGGTCATGTGGATATGTCTGATTTATAGTCATAGTCAGACTTACAGAAGTTACATGTGAACCTACATGCTTGCTCAGATACAGGTGGACTTGCTTCCAAGTCGTGGTCTGCACCTATGTGCTTCTGTACAGCCACTATATCAACCTATTATGTGCTTTGTGTATTGTTGCAGTTTACCAAGGGGGATTACTTTATCGTTGGTGGAGGCTGGTTGTACAGGACAGGTACTGCTGATTCATTTAGCTACAGTAGATATAAAGTGTACACACCCCTGTTACAATGCCTGGTATTTGTGCAATTGAAGCATGACCACACAAATGCTCATTTCAACACAATCCCCACCTGTATTGTGACCTATAGCCTGCTCAATTTAATTGAAAACATAATCTGTTATGTGAAAACATAAGGGAAATAGTACTCAGTACAGTAAGCCAGTTGAATGTATGTGTACACCCTTAAACTGATATGTTGTGTAAACACTTGCAGAGATGATTACAGCATCCACTTGTCTTGGTGTGTACTCTAACATCAGGACACATCTTCACTTGTCAATGGTTGCTCACTTTCCTTGAAAGAGATTGGTTTCTTTTTCAATAGAACTGTACAGGTTATGGGTCATATTTGAGGTGAGAAATATTTTGAAATGATTTTCTGTGGTCTCATTGGCATATAGCATACAAACTTGGCATTCTAACAGGTGTGTGTACACTTTGGATATCCAGTGTATATGAGTGTTGATACAGCTGTTGGTGGTAGGCATGGACAGTGGCTCATAACACAGTTGTACACTTCTCTGATTACTACCTGATAATCATGCCTACTGTCGTACCCATATCAGTGACATGGCAATGCAACAATCAGTAGCTGTACACATTTTATTTTGTTGTATGCAGTGACACTGATATTACATACATGTGCAACATGCACAACCCATTTCCCAGACTTCTTGTAACCCATGTTATTACTTTTGTGCCTTTCAGATGAACATGCCTATACATACACATGCTCAGGAGATGCCAGATATACATTTGTGTTTTATGTCAGTATGGCACACTGTATTTACAGTCTTGCAGCTCAATCATACTTCTCAACCTGTTATACCAGGACTTCTGGACAATAGTCCACATCAGTGGGTGACAACAGGGAAATTAATATTGATAACATATTAATATAGCTGACAAGTATATGTGTATGTGACTACAGACATCAGTCACAACCGTAACTATTGTCTGGCAGAACACTGTGCAGTTGAATGTTATTAATTCAATATATCACATGCAGTTTAACACACGCATCTGCAATGGTACTTTACTATGCACATGCCATACATAGGTATCTTAGATTTACAATACAAACATGCATAATACTCATATTCACAGGTAACATATGGATATGGACAACATCCCATTAACTGGCCTAGCAGTGGCACAGTCACAACTGTTTGACAGACACTCTAGTGGTTGCCATATGTAAGCTGTCTTTTCCCAGGGTGAGTTCTTCAGCTGTAACCCTACCTCTCCACCTATTACAGCATCGCATCAGGACAAAGGCTAAAATTATGGGGGGGGATAAATAGGCACAGATCTTAAATATGCCTGTTACAAACCTATGAAGTGTGTAGCATAATACATTTTGCATTACCATGACTGTTATGAAGGTGGTGGGGTCTGAATCTCAAGTGTTTGGCATTACATCATGACTTCCATCCCCAGCTATTTGCCAGAATAATATGGATGTTAGGAGGAAGAGACCAAACACTATGATGGGCAAATCTCAACATTCTGTGAATATATGTACAGTTGACAGGTATGGCCTACTGTAGACAGAGCCAGATGCTATGTCCATAGCAGTTGTTCAGCAGGACATCATTACAGCAAGTCTTGTTGGCACATATAATTCTTTCAGAATCATCAATCCCATTATTACAGACCAAGTACTACATTCAATTATATGCTTACATGTTTCACATACCTGTTTTATTTTTATGCTATCTTCTGTGTTCCGGTTTATATCTTCCTTGTTTTTTTTTTTTTTTAATTTGCTTTTATTCTTTTGTTTTTTCTCTCTCTATCTCCACTACAGGGATTGAGCTAGTTTGAATAGTTTACAGCATGGCTTTTGTAGGTTATGCTCATGAGCAGGTAACTCCAGCAACTTTCACAGTGTATAACAGCAAGGGTTGGGAGGGTAGTCTAATGGTTAAGGTGTTTGCCTTACAAACACAAGGTGCAGGGATTGAGTCTCACAAGGGATAATTGGCTAGGCTTAAAATGGCTTGCAAGGGCAGTTAGCTTAGTACTAATCTATGAACCTATGGCCTCTGCATCAATTGGTGTTTCCCACTTGCTAATTGCATGCAGGCAGCTGTGTAGTTCTTCCAATAGCCAATGTCATAGCAACCCACTACTCTAGATGACTACTTCATATAGCCATAGTTCCTTTACCTTGCCTGTATGGAAGACATCCTTCATGTGTGAGGGCAGCAGTGTTACAGACAGCAGGTAGGAATACCTCTTACAACAAGACTTGTGGATATACATATACATGTTTGTATTAGATTCCAGACCTAGGGACAGAGTGTGAGTATTGCTGTTATATGCTTTGAATACTGCTAGTTTTAAAGGGCTTGTGTGTGCATGCTAGCTTTGCATGGAATGCAGTCTGCCTGCATAGCTCTCAACTGTGGGGCTACCCACATAATGGCCACAGGTTTGGCTGCTATGTTTTATTTGTTCACCAGACAGGTGTTGTCCTTGACAAATCAGTGGCATTCTCTCTGTTGATTGCTATCAGTACATGGCAACATCCATTTGTGTTTCTGATGTCATATTCCTCACAAAGGCTATGTTGCAACCAATCCTGTAACTCCAGCAACTTTCACAGTGTATAACAGCAATATTTCAAATATGGCCCTAGGTTTTGAACTCTGTCCTCCACTTATATACCAGGCTTTGTCCAGATGTCATGCAGTAAGAGGTTGATAGGTATGGTCTATCATTATTTAGTGCAGACATTCCTGGTATAATTCCAGTGATGTTGTGGACTCCCACACATGTTATGGGGTAGGGACCATAAATATGAGGGCTACGGCTGGACAACATATGTGACCCTGTATAGTCAAGAGGTCAGTGTATAGAAAATGCTGCTTTATGCCCTTGTAAGACATTTTATGGGGGAGGGGTAATAAATGTTTTTAACCTAAGTGGTTAGAACATATGAGGGATATTACTAATAAGAAACATAAAGGTATATGGCTGTACATTTTCATAAATTTCAACATGGGGTCAGTGGTGGGTTAGAGCTTACTGTTTTGCGCACAGTTCTATTTGTTAGTGTGATAGTACATTTTGAAATGAAGCATTGTTATGTAAAGGATCCATTTATATTGCAACAGGTGATATTTTTCCCCCTAGGGGGGTTAACTACAGAATGTAATTGGAGGCTGTTGAGCTAAATCTGCAAGTGTTGATTGCTACTTGTCTTTAAGGCAAGTGTGTTTTTTACTGTTGTACTTCTTGAAGGCTTTGGCCAAGACAGCAGAGTATCTTATTTTTTGCGGATTACTTTGGGTTACCACCTGTCCCCTTTGCGAGGGACATACCCTTTTTGTGCAGTTGAGTCCTGCTGATGACAACTGATCAATGGCAAATGTCCTGAAATGGCAGGACCAAGAATGTATCATATGTTTTCTTTGATAGCTGCACAAATCAGTTATTTTGTATTTCAAACACCTAATTAATGAGGAATCTCAACCTTTAGTTGAGGCTGATAAGGGAGGTTTTCCAGTCTTGGGACTTCACCTTATACTGCATTAGTTTCATATATCTATCTATATATATATATATATATATATATATATATATATATATATATATATATAGATATATATATGTGTGTGTGTGTGTGTGTGTGTGTGTTTTATATATATATATATATATATATATATATATATATATATATATATATATTTATGTGGGTCTCTGTTAGAACGACGAAAGCATGGTTCATCGAACCGTACTTTGATGAACATACTTTAGCAAATTGAATATGCACTTTCACAAAAGGAGAATGAAAAAAGGAGATAACATGCTGTCTGCATGTTTTGGTAGTTGTACATCAACATATACTGTTGATGTACAGCTAACAAACCTCTTGTGGAGATCACGGTACAGTGGGGATGAGGAAATATTCCCTTTTCCCCATTGTAGTGCGATCTCGGAGTTAGAATATTAAATTAGGGTGGGTGTGGGGGTGCAGGGGGCTTGCCCCCTGAAAAATATTGTTAAGAGGTTGTTAGTCTGTTTCTTGCCCATTACGAAAACCGGCTTTTGCGAAAGTGCACATTCGATATAGTGCACTTTTGCTTTTATGGGCTTCAATGTTGTTAGATCGATATGTGCTTTCAATCTAACAACATAGACCCATATATCTATAGCTATATCTCTCTCTCTCTCTCTCTCTCTCTCTATATATATATATATATATATATATATATATGTGTGTGTGTGTGTGTGTGTGTGTGTGTGTGTGTGTGTGTGTGTGTGTGTGTGTGTGTGTATATATATATATATATATATATATATATATATATATATATATATATAATGTATATCTATCTATCTATCTATGTATATCTATATATCTATATATCTATCTATATATATATATATATATATATATATATATATATATATATGTATATACATATTTTCCCTACTGTTGAATGACTGTGCTGCACGATATGTTTGAATAAACATCAGACATATCTACATCTCTGATGGCTTAGTGGTAACTTGCTGTGGCTATGGTGTGCGAGGTCCTGGGTTCAAGACTTGCAAGGGCTGATTATTTTGTTGCTGGGCAGAAAAAGGGTTGTTGAATACAGAGTGATTATGGCACTTTTAAGCAGTTGAAAGCAGGTTTGCAAGGTTTGTGCAGCGGTGAGCAATGCTAACTTACGGTTAAATATGCTTACAGACAGTTAGCCTTAAAAGTGCTTAATCTGTGTAGGCATCCCTTAGCACCATGCAAACAGGCTTAGTCCCACTTACTACTGCTTATTCCCACTTACCCCTGTGCTAATTTCTTTAAAAAAAACAGAAAAAAGGGGTGATAGAAAAGTGGTGAAAAAGGAGGCACAAAGACGGTAAAACAATATGACAGATAGCTAGGGATGTGCAGGATGGGTGTAGGGAAGATGCATAGCTGTCCATTTCTTTACAGCAACAGCTTTGCATATATACTGAATTTGGAGGTAAATTTCGACATTCAGTACCCCGAGAGAGAGAGGAGTGAGGACAACAATAATGTGTTGTGAAGCCAATTAGAGAAGATTACATGTCCAGTGGACATGTGTATGAAATGGACAGCTATGCATGGGGTAAAATTTTATTGGGGGAACAGATTGCCCTTTTTTTTTTTTAAGGTGAGAGTGGGATATTGTGGAAGGATAGTAGGTATATTTGGGGAGGTAAGTGGGGTAACAAGACAGACAAGACATCATAGAGGGGTGGTATTTGACATGTGGGGGTAAACACATTAGACAGGGAGGGGTGTTTGGTAATCAGAAGCCCACAAGCCCCCAAATGGATTCAGTGGGACTGAGGTCCCCACCCATGGGCAGTCACCACTACACCTTCACGGCCCCAAAGGTGGCTGTGTTGGGGGCTAAGTAGAAGGGGCAGGCTGACCCTCTAAATGTGCCATGCAGCCCTCAAGCTGGCATAGAAGATCTCCAAATTCCTTGCAGAGCTCGTTACACACCAGATCCTGGACCTGGCTGTGGGAGACATGATCCTGTCCATGCCCACACCCAGAGGGGGGTTGTGTCCAATCTCCTGAGGCAGTTCCAGCCAAAGGTGGTGCAGGACCTGCAGACAAGAAGGTCCTGGGGTGAGTCCCAGATGTGCTGGGGCCCAGTGCCACAGCCAGATGAGGTGGGGGAGATGGATCCGCTGGGATCGGCTTTCTCTGATGTGCTACGGTGTTACAGTTTTAGAACATATGTTGGTTAGTAATGGTAAACACATTCCAGGATTAGTTATAACAGCATGCATGTGTATTCCCATTAACCCAATATAACAGAATTGGAACATTTGCATAGCAAACAGAATGCAGTGGTCATTACACCAGCATGCAGGTTGCACTGATAGCAACAGGCCACCAATGATGGTATTTAAACAGGGAACATTAATTGGAATGAATTTCAATGTTTTTAAAACAACAGGACACATGTCCCTGCAGTAGGTTTGGTGGAAAACATACCCATTAATTTTTGTGTTTAGATTATTGGTGAAGATAAGGTGGGAGAGAGAGCGATGTCAGTTAACAAATGTGGATTCTTGCAGTGGTCACAGCTTTAATGATCATTGCTGTACTCATTACTCTATAGGTATTATTACAACTGTAGCTTTGGATTGGGCAATGGTATGTTTGTGCACAGTATAATTACAACCTTCTTATAGCTACTTTGAACTTTCTCTTACCTGGTAGACCTGTGGAGGGAATGTTTGTTAATACTTCATGACTTTTTCTACCCATATTCCCATAGCCATGGTTACATATATGCACTCATAATGTGTGTGTGTGTGTGTGTGTGTGTGTGTGTGTGTGTGTGTGTGTGTGTGTGTGTGTGTGTGTGTGTGTGTGTGTGTGTGTGTGTGTGTGTGCTACTGACACACTCTGCCTTGATTTCTATCAGTCACCCTGGTTGTTGTTAGCAGGGACCTGTAGCTGTGACAGCATGACACTTTTGAATATTTTTTGGGGAGACCACTTGGTGTATGCACTTATCTTGCTGTCATTTGCAGCCTTGGGGTTGGAACATGGGTGTTGGACACAGTATAACTACAGCCTTCATATAGCTCCTTAATACCTTATCTTACCTGGAAGACCAGTGGAGGGAATGTTTGTTAATACTACCTGACTGTTTCTACACATTTTCACAAAATCCTAGTTGAAGTTATGCATACAGCTTACTACCACTCCCGGGATTCAAACCATAGCTGTTTCTGCTAAAATATAACAAGTGTGTGTTTCATCACAGGGAGCTATTGAGAAACTGCTGTTTCCTCTTTGAATTATTTCTTTCTCATTCTCTCTTTGTTGTATGATCTGACCTTATATTTACAAAGTTCCTATGCATACATTCCTATACATACACACATAGCACAGTGTGGAAAACAGTGGTTAACGCAACATTACTATTCAGATATCAGATCTTGGTGCGTGACATTTGTAATATCAGTTAATTGCATGTGTTATAGAGGCACTGACTTTGTCAGATGAGACTTGATTGTTTAATGCTTTCAGAGCTATAACCTGTACACATTTCAAATCATACCATACCAGACTAAACACAACCAGTCCAGGGTTTAGAATTTTATTCACAAGCAATTACATTTTATTAATTTATGACCTATATGAGACTGTTACTGTAATATTGTCTGCTTTATTCAGTAGAAACCATACCCATTTTTAATAATGCCAAGAGACACTCTACTCCTTTATATTTATTTGGTATGAATAGTACAATCTAGATTGTTACTCATCAGCCTCATGCCACAGACTTTGCAACCTGCTGGCATGGGCTTCCTGGTTTGCAACCCTCTCAGTTGGAGCTGTAATGAAGATAGAGAAACATGTATGCATACCTATCCATCACATACCTAGGCTGGACTTTGGTAAACAGTTATTACATTATATTATAAACATATTATAAACATTATATTATAAACATTATAAACATAGGCCTCACTTACTCCATAACTAATCCAAAACCTTTAGGACAACTTGAGAGGGGACCTTTAATCCATCTGCCTACTATCTGCTCACCACCATAACCATATTTTAAAATCTGTCTCAATTTTCCTATTGCACTACTTTAATAATTGCACTAAGAGCTGTAGTTAAACTGTTAGGTTATAGTAACTAATTTGTATGTAATTTGTATTTTCCTATTTTTCCTTTCTTTTATTTTTATTTTATTTTTATTACTATTTCACTGTTTTGTAACTATATTGTCTCATACCTTTGTGGAGCTTTTCTCCCCGGGCCTCCAATGAAAATGGACATGTATCCAGTCGGACTATCCCAGTCAACAAATGTAAAATAAAATAAATAAAAATAAAAATAAATATTACTATGAATACTTACACACTGCTGGGACATCACCCCTCTGTCTTGCTTCTGAACCCACTGTTCCAAGAGCTCCCTCTTCCCCCACTTCAAGTCAGCATAGTGGTGCTGGACCTGCTCACCAGTCTGAGGGATATCAGTTGCACTGGTGAGATCATGGGTGGGACTTTCCCAGGTTTCCTCTTTGTATTGGGAGCTCTGGTACTGGTCCTGCAGCAGTCTCACTTCATGTTTTTTACAAGGAGTCCTACCATGACCTTGGACTTCTATATGCCCCAGCTCTGTGCCCAAAAGTGCATGCCCTTTCCAACACTGGCCATCCTGCCTACATTTGGGAGCTACAACCAGTTATGAGCTGTAGTCCTGCCTGTGTGCTTTAAATACAGCTGATTTCCCACCCTTTGCCATGACTGGTCAGTTTTGAATATGCTGTGCTAAGCTAAGGTACAGGCAAACCTGCTTAGCTAAGACTGGCACTGCTTAAAGGGGTAGGTTTAGCACTACTTACCAATGGGCAAAACCACTTAGCTGGACTACTCATTGCTTAGCACTCATATTTACACAATGCTTACACTTGATCAGCATAGCTGTGCAATGCTTAGCATTGCTTATGTTTTATTTTGTGGACCACCACCTGTATGGGATTGATTCATCCTTCAGGACATATTATAAATTTGTTCACCTTCCCTGATATCTCCCAATGTGCTTTTTTTACATTTATTCTTGTGTGACTATACTGTATGGGGCACTTGTGTTTATATGGGGGTTTCACAATTTTATTACACTGACACCTCACATCTAATACACTATGAAATATAAGTTATTTCCTACATCAATATACAAATAAATTAAAATTGCAATGGTTTCACATACAAAATGGAAATGGCTTTGGGGAGGCTTGTATCATGAATGACTATATGCAAGGAGTATGCTTTAACCACTACACTATTGCACTACTGCTAATGTTGGATGTCTATTGCTATTTAACTTATCATGCCATTTCATCTGGGCTAAGCATAGCTAGCTAAGCAACAGGCACACCTGCACAGCTACACTTAAACTTTATTGCAGATGTGAAAAAAATAGGTTTATTTATTCGGGGCTGTGCTTTGCAAATGCTGATGACATATAACTTTTCACAGTATGTCCGGATATTTGCATTATATTCTTGGGCCACTTTTCCTAAACTTGTAGCTCTCTGGCACATCATTAAAGATTGCAGTTTGACAGTAATGACAGACATTTGCATTTTATACTTCATGCCCTTCAGTAAATTCATGCTAATGCTAAACCTGTTATTCTATCAACTTTCCAAGTTTGTAATGGCAATATTTCAGAGTTGTCCCTTATGGCTTTGTCCAGATTTCTTACTGTAACAGGTCGTGAGGTGTGCATTTTAGACTTCAATCCCTTCAAAAATTTCATGTTAATACAAAACCTGTTATTCTATCAACTTTCTAAGTTTGTAATTGCAATATTTCGGAGTTGTCCCTTATGGCTTTCTCCAGATTTCTTACTCTAATGGGTTGAGAGGTTTAATGAGCGATTTCACTCTTTTTAAATTGCTGTTCAGCAATTCTGGCATGCAGGGGGCATGTGTATTTTGAGAGCATTGCTCTCAAACATGCCTCCCTGCACTTGTACACATCCCTGTGTATGTATTACAGAATGGCAGCGTGGCTTCATACATATGCATGGCGCACTGCCATGCTGCACAGGAACAGTCCCTTCCATGCAGGAATAAGTTACTCCTGCACAGATGTTTGCTAAATATGGGGGAGAAATCGAAGCTCATACCACTTTTCAGTAGAAAGAGAAGAAGTATTTAGAACTGACCAACGATACTGGTTGGAAATGTTCCACATTTATTAAAAAGCAAAAAATACATGTGCAATTCCTAGAGAATGTAACATGTATCATATTAGAAACCCATTTTTAATTTTAAATAGATATACATAGATATGTTCATTCCTAAGAAATACAGGAATATACCTCTCAGCTGTCATTGATTTTACGCAACATCACTAATTTTGCCTCATTTTTTCATCCCTTATAAAATATTCTAGATTCTGGTAAATTACTGAGGATTTCCATCACTTAGTAATGCCAGACATTAGAATTTCTTATTTCCTTATTTTCAGAAAATGTATGTTATTGCAAACCCTGTTGTAATATTAACATTTTAAGTGAATTAAAGTAACATTTGAAAATTATCCTTGATTTTGGACCTTTCTCCCCAGTTATTTTTGGTTTAACCCAGAATTCTTGAGTAAAGAACATGAGATACATGGCAAGACTTCCATCTTCACAGATATTATTATAAGTAATTGACTAATCACATTGAAAACAGATGGAAGGTTTAAATGCATATCTCTACTCTTTTCTGTTTTGCTCGAAAGTTTCAGAAAAAGACATCCCACAAAACTGTTCTTTTCTGTCGAATTCAGTAATGGAAATGGAAATACTGAACAATATAATATACTTCCTGTTGTACCACACACCTTAGGCCAGAAATTCAGTGCAATGAATAGTAGAAACAGAAACTTTTATTAAAACAAGAACAATTCAGTCTCCTCTAGCGCCTCGGCTTACAAAAGCCATTACAAAGTATACCATTTTCTTAACTTGGTCATACTTATATACTAACAGTATTCATTAAACAATGAACCAATAAAACAATTAATTAAAAACAGCTATTCTTAAAGACATTTTACACAAAATATCACCAGGTGAACTCTCTATCGAGTCCCCTGGGATATAATGTGTTATACTTCAAAATTAAAACAGATTCTTTCCTTCTTAAACAATCTTTAATACCATCAGAAGTACTGAATTCACCATTTATCCATTCTAGAACTGTGGCCTGTAATCCATTTCTGTCTCCGTTATGGTGCTTATTAAAATGTTCTGTTACAGAGCTGAACTGTTTATTTATTTATTTATTTTTTGATATCTCTGACATGTTCTTTTAATCTAGCTGCAAAGCTTCTCTTGCTATCTCCAATATAAAATAACTCACATGGAATTTTAGATCCATATATAATTCTAGAAATGTTTATTCAAGATCTGCATGCAAACAGATTCGGAATACAATTTGATGGGTCGCAGAAGGGCAACAGTGTTAATTATTTAGATATAACAATAGAGGGGCAAAAGAATGGTAAACTTAAAAACAAAATATTTAGGAAATTAGGACAACAGAATCACATTCTGTATGGCAGTAGTTGTTATCCCCCATACTATAACCTCAGTGTGTTATGAAGAGTTGCTCCAAATTAAGTGGCTATGTATTGATATTCAGGAGTGTGAAAAGGAAATTAATAAAACCATTCAGATTTTTATGCAAAGGGGTTACACAGAAAAGAATGCATGGAGAAGATATTCTAGAGTAATGAGGAGGAAGCATACAGGAACCCAAAAAATAATAATAATTATAATAGACAAATATTAAAAAGTGAAGAAAAGCATTTATACTTTGTGTCAAAATACATAGTTTTTTTCTAGTAAACTGGAGGATATAGTTAAATATTATTGGTCTTTTATCAAGAATGAAGTTGATTTTTTGGAAAATGTACAGCTGAATTTTTCTATAATAGAGGAAGAAGTTTGAAGGATTTTTTGTTGCATACGGGGTTTAAAAGACAAGATGTCACACAAGACAAAATTCCTAATGTTAGTGGTAGATTACCATGTGGAAACTGTACAATATGTCAATATGTTGTCAATAATTTTTCAAAAATAAATGGGAAAAAGTTTGATGTAAAAGTCACCTATAGTTGTGGCAGTGAAAAAAATTATATATGGACCTAAATATCCATGTGAGTTATTTTATATTGGAGATGGCAAGAGAAGCTTTGCAGCTAGATTAAAAGAACATGTCAGAGATATCAAAAAAAATAAATAAATAAACAGTTCAGCTCTGTAACAGAACATTTTAATAAGCACCATAACGGAGACTGAAATGGATTACAGGCCACAGTTCTGGAATGGATAAATGGTGAATTCAGTATTTCTGATGGTATTAAAGATTGTTTAAGAAGGAAAATAATCTGTTTTAATTTTGAAGTACAACACATTATATCCCAGGGGACTCAAGAGAGAGTTCACCTGGAGATATTTTGTGTAAAATGTCTTTAAGAATAGCTGTTTTTAATTAATTGTTTTATTGGTTCATTGTTTAATGAATACTGTTAGTATATAAGTATGACCAAGTTAAGCAAACGGTATACTTTGTAAAGGCGTTTGTAAGCCGAGGCGCTAGAGGAGACTGAATTGTTCTTGTTTTAATAAAAGTATCTGTTTCTACTATTCATTGGACTGAATTTCTGGCCTAAGGTGTGTGGTACAACAGCTTTTGTCTTCGTTCGTGTGGTTTAGGATAATATACTTCCTACTGACTTCTATGATATTAATGGAATGTCACTGATTTAGGAATATTGGGATTTTAACACTGCACTATATGCCGTTTCTTTGGTTTCACTGGCTAGTCTCATATTGAATTTCATGAACATCTTTCTTATGTAAACTTCTTTTTGACCTGCATTAGCTGAGGTGACTTCCTCTTGCCCTTTGTCCATGGCTGGTTATAATATCAAGGGTTCCGTCACATGCTATTGTCAGGAGAGGGAAAGACACAATTTGCTTAATCAGGAGACAGAAGTTATATTTACATACTGAGCTAAGGAGACAATATCTAATTTATGTTGATTCTCTATATATTTTTTTCAGTCCCTGCTGTATATTGATCATGAGTTCATCCTGCTCAATTGGTACACTCATTCCTCATCACAGAATAAGGATTGTCTGGGAAGAGTCATCAATTAGACAGCCATAATGGGAGATCCAAAGTGTTATGCTTTCAGGACCCTGTCTGTGCATGCACTAAAATGTACTCTGAGAAGGGACATGCAATGTGGCAAGGATATAAGACTTCCTCTCCCTTTCTGCAAGGAGTTAGATTCCCATCCAAGCAGATCTGCTTCTCCCCTTTGAGTACAAAGGGTGGCTTCCTCCATCTCCACCAGGGAAACTGTATCAACATATTCTGCCCACAAGTTTGCACAACTTCCCAAAATCCCCCTCCCTGAGAGGTGGGCAGAATGTGTTCTTTAATTCCTTCCCCTCTTTTACAGGCTCCTCTAGTGTCAGGGCTGCTATCTGGTCCCCATTTGCCTGGTTCACAGCTAGGGCTCTATCCTTCTTTACTGTGATGTCAATCATTTGCATGGATTTTGAAATAGTTTCATTAATGATTTATTTTCTATGGTTTTACATATCTTTATTGCATCTAGCTGATTTCATATTCAAGGGTTTATTCATCTGACTTTGTATAATCTGAATTTAACCCAAATGAATGTGAGGTGTAAGTTATATAGCAGAAACATGTCCAGTCTGAGTAGTGGTTTCACATGTAATGATTCGGAATTATGCTTTAATCAGTGTTATCTGACGTTCAAACTCTTTCTCTTGCTGTAATGCACAAAATACAAAATCCAGTATTAAAAGTCTTCAAATTACACGCGTGTGTGTGTGTGTGTGTGTGTGTGTGTGTGTGTGTGTGTGTGTGTGTGTGTCTATATTAAATATTTCCATCTAAAATTATAACACTGTTGGTGATAAGATAAATTGGAGTACAGGCCTGTCTTACTTTTCAAAACACTTAGTTATAATATTTTGAATAAATGAGACTATGCTTTTCATCTTGAACAGTTGCCAGTCTTAAATGTTTCTCATTGTGTTTTAAACGCCTCAAATTAAACAGCTGCTTTTGTATTTTCTCATGTGGTTTTGTCTGAAATACAGTAATAAATGTTCTGGATAATGTGTTAGAAAACTGATTTTGTGCGTATTTAGAACACCTGGTGACATTTCATAATTTGAATGTGCCTGATTAATGCAAAAAGGCACTGTAATTTGGTGCATTATACAAGATAAATACTCATTATAATATATGTTTCATATAATTTATTGTATGTTCCCTTTTTTATTTGATTATTTTTGTGAGGTACCTTTCTCATTGCCTAAAGAGGCACACTGAAACTGTAAGGAGCAACTGAAGGTAAAATAATAAAGAAAATATGTAAACACAGTAATAAAAAAATATTATAATGAAAGCTACAGTGTTTCAGCACTCAGCTAAATGGATTACATGCTTTAAAGTGTGAACCGTTGCTGTGCACTTTATTGTCACAATCCACCTGGCTTAGTTTCCACTGATTCATTACTGAATCTACTTTATAAAATTGTGATGATTTGATGGTGGCTATACAGTTATTTGCATATTCTGCATCTGTCAATATGTATCTACAAATTGCATCTTTTATCGTCTAGTCATGCTTTGCACTTACATGTATGATATTTGGCCCTATAAGAGCTCTGAATGCATACCAACAGTATAAAGTATGAGCACACAAATCTGAGTCATGTGACTGAAACTGCTACTTTTCTACTGCAAAGCTGCTGAAAAAGGAGAAAGACATAATGTAACATTTTTGTAACAATTCAAGATTTTTTTTTGTAACAGTGGTGGTCTCAGTGTAATTATTACAGTACGTAGGGGGGGTTCAAGTACAAACACACACACACACACACACACACACACACACACACACACACACACACACACACACACACACACACACATTGGGGCACAGGGGATTTGGAACCTCCAAAAAATAATTCTTTCCAATGCCCATTTGCTATTTGTGGTCTCTGTTTCCTGCATTTGAAGCTACTTTTAGAGGACCCTGATTCATAGATGTGGTTTTGTACAGGAAAGTAAAACTATGGTAGGTTAATTTGTGATTTTAATGATTGCATAAGTAAGCTAAAATTTTATTTGGTATTGTTACTGACTTTTGAAGCTAAATAGCTAATCAAATCCATTTTTATAATAGTCTTTTGTGCCAAGTCTGACATTTTAATATACAGGATATCTTGGCTCACTGCAATGTGCTGTAGAACTGAAGCTAAACATCCTCACGTGTTGTTTGTTGGAAGAAGCCCTGTTACTCATAAAGTTTGGTTCATTCTTTTAACTGTTTATCTTTATTATACTCACCTTGTGTCTTGCCCCTTTGAACTCTCCCCATGTCTGGATTTCTGCAGCACAGCTCATGTTTGTTGTACCTCTATCAAAACTCAATATTTTATACAAGCATCTGCATTTTATGTTGCTTTATTTATGCCCACTAACTGTCCAACATCATTTTTACCCATAAGGGATAGTAGCTTGTACAAAAAAATTATCCTGAGATGGCTTTTACTATCAAAATAGCATAAATAAATGTGACAATATATGAGTTGTGGCAGTGGGGTTATAGTCTACAAAAGAATCTCCATGAAGGAGATAGTGAAGCAAATTCTGTGAACTCCTGTCTCCTCATAAGGTGGATTTTGCTTCTCCACATTTGCTAACCATCTATTTCCACATCATGAAACTCCTGCTCATGTCCTCCCCTGGAAAGATACCTTGCCATTCCACCTGAATGGAATGAAAGAGTTTATGTTTCTCTAGATTAATGTATGTAATATAATAGGCAAAATCATACCAAGGCATGGAGCAGAATTCACCGGTGATGATGTGACAGAAACATTGCTAAACCATGTATTTCCTGTTCCTGTTGCTCTTCTGCTTTCTGCTTATCACGTCTCTTTTCATATGGCACATGCACTTGTACAATACCACCTCATATCTGCTTTCTGCTTATTACATCTCTTTCCATATGGTACATGCACTTGTACAATACCACCTCATATCTGCTTTCTGCTTATTACATCTCTTTTCATATGGCACATTTCCATATGGCACATGCACTTGTACAATACCATCTCATATCTGCTTTCTGCTTATTATTCTCTTTTCATATGGCACATGCACTTGTACAATACTATCTCATATCTGCTTTCTGTTTATTACATCTCTTTCCATATGGCACATGCACTTGTACAATACTATCTCATATCTGCTTTCTGTTTATTACATCTCTTTCCATATGGCACATGCACTTGTACAATACCACCTCATATCTGCTTTCTGTTTATTACATCTCTTTCCATATGGTACATGCACTTGTACAATACCACCTCATATCTGCTTTCTGCTTATTACATCTCTTTTCATATGGCACATGCACTTGTACAATACCACCTCATATCTGCTTTCTGCTTATTACATCTCTTTTCATATGGCACATGCACTTGTACAATACCACCGCATATCTGCTTTCTGCTTATTATTCTCTTTTCACAGGGTGCATGCATGATGTGAATGATACTGTGTCATAGGTTCATATGTGTGGGCTAATGGCCCTGGAGCCTTTAAAAGCCTAGCCCATAAGAGTACCCTGGCATCGTGCCACCCATATCTGCTTTCTATTTATTACATCTATTTTCATAGAGCAAGTGCACTTGTATGATATGTATCATATCTGCTTTGTACTTATTTTCTTTCCATATGGCACATACACTTGTACAATACCACCTCATATCTGCTTTCTGCTTATTACATCTCTTTTCATATGGCACATGCACTTGTACAATACCACCTCATATCTGCTTTCTGCTTATTACATCTCTTTCCATATGGCACATGCACTTGTACAATACTATCTCATATCTGCTTTCTGTTTATTACATCTCTTTCCATATGGCACATACACTTGTACAATACCACCTCATATCTGCTTTCTGCTTATTATTCTCTTTTCATATGGCACATGCACTTGTACAATACCACCTCATATCTGCTTTCTGCTTATTACATCTCTTTCCATATGTCACATGCACTTGTACAATACCACCTCATATCTGCTTTCTGCTTATTATTCTCTTTTCATATGGCACATGCACTTGTACAATACCACCTCATATCTGATTTCTGTTTATTACATCTCTTTCCATATGGTACATGCACTTGTACAATACCACCTCATATCTGCTTTCTGTTTATTACATCTCTTTCCATATGGCACATGCACTTGTACAATACCACCTCATATCTGCTTTCTGCTTATTATTCTCTTTTCATAGGGTACACGCATTTGTTTGATACTGTGTCATATCTGCTTTGTACTTATTACTTCACTTTTCATAAGGCAGATGCTCTTGTATGATACTGTGTCATATTTGCTTTGTACTTACTTCACTTTTCATAAGCCAGATGCACCTGTATGATACTGCATCATATTTTCCTCTGAAAATGGACAAGTGGACATGAGCAGTTCTAATGAAATGGATGGGCTACATTGGGTATGACAAGAACTGCTAAAGGGTAGGATACTGTAGAAATGTGCATCTAACCTTTTTTCTATAAACATCTTTACTAACCTCCTTGTCTGTTACTAAGTAATATGTTTGATGAATTGCAGCTGTAATTTTTATAGTTTCAAATAATTAACTCTTCAACTGGCCTGCAACTCACAGTGAGAGGTGAACATACTATGTATGTGTGTGATTTTAACACCTTTAAGGATCACTAGATGTATTTATTTATTTGTATGTAATTTTGCTGACCTGCATTCAGTATTTTCAGAGTGGTCTTAGGAAGAAAAGCTACTGATACCTAATCAATCTAAGATCAACACATAGTAAAACGTAAACAGCCTAAGCAGCGACCAATGATCTTCATTCCCCTACATGAATCTCCTGATGCTTTGAGCCAGAACCTCAATAACTAATAAGAGCAAACTGGGTGACTGAGGCAACAATTTTGCCTTGTTCCCATTGTTATCGTGATCTCCTTTGTCTAGGAACAATTAACCACTAATTTAATTTTTGGGTCCCTATACAAATTATTGCCCAATCTCATCCTACCTGCATT